>NW_026525192.1:407500-430000 GCF_943734705.1 Anopheles coustani
TCTTCGGATGTACTTCGGGTATCGCCTGTTGTCCGAGACCACTTGCATGGTTAGCAAGCGTTGTGGTCTAATGGCCCTACCGGGCAAACACTTTGGGTTCGCGAGGACTTGGAGTGCCGGGACGGGTTGGCGGATCCAACACTCTGGGTACCTCCGGGTACTTGGGGTTGGTTGAGGACTTGGTGAACAAACACTTGATATACACTCTTCGGATGTACTTCGGGTATCGCCTGTTGTCCGAGACCACTTGCATGGTTAGCAAGCGTTGTGGTCTAATGGCCCTACCGGGCAAATACTTTGGGTTCGCGAGGACTTAGAGTGCTGGTAGTGGTTGGCGGACCCAACACTCTGGGTACCTCCGGGTACTTGGGGTTGGTTGAGAACTTGGTGAAGATACCCCTGTCACCTTGTTCGAGGCCACTTGCATGGTAGCAAGCGTTGTGATACAATGGCCCTACCGGGCAAACACTTTGGGTTCGCAAGGACTTGGAGTGCCGGGACGGGTTGGCGGATCCAACACTCTGGGTACCTCCGGGTACTTGGGGTTGGTTGAGGACTTGGTGAGCAAACACTTGATATACGTTCTTCGGATGTACTTCGGGTGTCACCTGTTGTCCGAGGCCACTTGCATGGTCAACGGTTGAGGTGGTGATGGCGGGTCGGTGCTGTAGGGTGCCGGCCTGTTGGCTGCCTTGGCCGGGTTGGTTGGTTAACACTTGATTGAGCTTGCACCCGAGGGTAATGGCACTTGAAGGTGGGTACCGGCCGGCTGACCTGGTGTGATGGTTGGTTGGTGAACACTTGGCGGTACTTGCACTTGGCTGTGCTTGGACTTGAAGGTGGGATCCGGCTGGCCTAGGCCATTGGTGGTTGGTTGGTTGGTTAGCCCTTAGCTGGGCTGGCTGGCTGGCTGGCCATCGGTGGTGTGGTGTGTTGGGCGGTTGGTGAACACTTGGCGGTACTTGCACTTGGCTGTGCTTGGACTTGAAGGTGGGATCCGGCTGGCCTAGGCCATTGGTGGTTGGTTGGTGGGTTAGCCCTTAGTTGGGCTGGCTGGCTGGCTGGCCATCGGTGGTGTGGTGTGGTGTGGTGTGTGGAGTCGAGCATCGCGCGCCGTTGCCTTCTTCGGAGTGTTGTGGGTACGCAAGTGCTTGCAGTGCAAAGAGGTTGGTGATGGAGTGACATTGCCTTCACCATGGAGTTGCGGGTACTTAGGTACTTGCAAGGAGATGGTGGTATGGTGGTGTTGCGTGTGTGGTGTTCGATTAGAAAGATATAATTTCTAAGTCCGGATTAGTGCTGTCAGTGGGGCCGCCGCTAACAGGTCCTGCACGGCCACCGTGGGGCTTGACTTGGCGCTATTCCGGACTTGGGGCGATCACGATGTCCCCGTGCGGGACTTAGAAGATGGAAGAACACAAGTACCCTTATCCCATGACTTGTGAGCGATTGGCATACGTTACCACATGAAGAGAAAAATTGGCTAAGTCCCGGATCCATATTATTTGAAGAGAAAAATCGGCTAAGTCCCGGATCCATATTATATGAAGAGAAAAATCGGCTAAGTCCAGGATCCATATATAATAACCTAATAATCGGCTAAGTCCAGGATCCATATTATATGAAGAGAAAAATCGGCTAAGTCCAGGATCCATATTATATGAAGAGAAAAATCGGCTAAGTCCCGGATCCATATTATATGAAGAGAAAAATCGGCTAAGTCCAGGATCCATATATAATAACCTAATAATCGGCTAAGTCCAGGATCCATATTATATGAAGAGAAAAATCGGCTAAGTCCGAGATTGGGTCTGTCAGAAATACACTTCCAAGTTACCACACAAGCAAGCAAGATGGCCTAGTGATGGATCCATATGATATGAAGAGAAAAATCGGCTAAGTCCAGGATCCATATTATATGAAGAGAAAAATCGGCTAAGTCCGAGATTGGGTCTGTCAGAAATACACTATCAAGTTACCACACAAGCAAGCAAGATGGCCTAGTGATGGATCCATATAATATGAAGAGAAAAATCGGCTAAGTCCCAGATTGGGTCTGTCAGACATACACGTTCAAGTTACCACACAAGCAAGCAAGATGGCCTAGTGATGGATCCATATGATATCGAGAGAAAAATCGGCTAAGTCCCAGATTGGGTCTGTCAGAAATACACTATCAAGTTACCACACAAGCAAGCAAGATGGCCTAGTGATGGATCCATATGATATGAAGAGAAAAATCGGCTAAGTCCCAGATTGGGTCTGTCAGAAATACACTTCCAAGTTACCACACAAGCAAGCAAGATGGCCTAGTGATGGATCCATATGATATGAAGAGAAAAATCGGCTAAGTCCCAGATTGGGTCTGTCAGAAATACACTTCAAAGTTACCACACAAGCAAGCAAGATGGCCTAAGGATGGATCCATATAATATGAAGAGAAAAATCGGCTAAGTCCCAGATTGGGTCTGTCAGAAATACACTTCCAAGTTACCACGCAAGCAAGCAAGATGGCCTAGTGATGGATCCATATGATATGAAGAGAAAAATCGGCTAAGTCCCAGATTGGGTCTGTCAGAAATACACTATCAAGTTACCACACAAGCAAGCAAGATGGCCTAGTGATGGATCCATATGATATGAAGAGAAAAATCGGCTAAGTCCGAGATTGGGTCTGTCAGAAATACACTTTCAAGTTACCACACAAGCAAGCAAGATGGCCTAGTGATGGATCCATATAATATGAAGAGAAAAATCGGCTAAGTCCGAGATTGGGTCTGTCGGAAATACACTTTCAAGTTACCACACAAGCAAGCAAGTTACCACATGAAGAGAAAGCCGGCAAAGTCCGGGAATGTTACCACATGAACTGGAAAATGGGCAAAAACCTACCTTCACAGGCAACGTGAATAAGTCAGGCTGTAGACATCGGATCGACAAGCCAAAGACTGATATGGAAAGGAAATGAGTAGTACTAGCTTTCCTGAGAGTTGCAGAGCTTAGACTGCATATGAACGAAAGTTATTAAGCGTCAAAGTCAGAGAAGTTACCCAAAGGAACACAAGTTCCAACTTAGAGCATGTATACCGCCTAGACGGTTAGAGGTACGGCCAGGCTGAGGAATAAGGAAATGTTGGCCAACATGTTCCCTAACTATCCCCCGAAGACCGCAAAGCAATCCAACATCAACCAAGAAAGTTATAGCCCGATCAAGGAAACACCTACTTTGCACCGATATTGCACCAAATACATGTACCAAGCACCTTCGGTTGCATACCTGCAGGGGCTTACCATAGTAGGCCATGGAAGACCGATATACCGAACACAATCACTTTCTATCTCCTCGGGTGTTGGAGGTAGCGCTTTGCGGTACAAGAACGAAAGTTAGACCATATCTTGGTGCATCTTTTTGCCCAAAAACACAAGACCCTATCTACCAAGGCAAGAAAGTTGTGTGGGGACAAAATGTCCAAAAGTGCCCAAAGTGGCACACTTGAACCATATATTCGAGAAAAACACAAGTGTGGGCCCGAGCTAGCAAGTTGAAATGTTCTGACCGTCAGTAGCCCTAGTTGAGGTGCACTTATCATTATATGAGGCCAACGTGCCAGCTAGTCTCTAAAGGGGCGATATGGGTGTTCCAAGGTTTGTACCCAATTGAGGAAAAAACAGGGTAAGGTACGGTGTACCTCGAATAACTCGGGCTGTGGATGGCCTAGCAAGACAAACGACATAGCGTTGGAAAGGTCTCGAGGAGACCTAACTACCCTGAGAATATTAAGGCAAAGACTTGAACGACCGAGAAGTTATTAAGTGCACAAGTGGTGAAGTTGCACCAAAGTCCGTGTTACCCGAAGTGGTACTCGAACACACAATATTCGACCAAAACACAAGTTTGGACACGAGCTAGCGAGCTACATTGTTCTGACCGTCAGTAGCCCTTACCAAGACACGCATTTGATTATATGAGGCCAAGCCGCTAGCTCGACTCGAAGTCGGTCATATGGTTGGTTGATGGTTTGGACCGACCACGTGGTGTACCAAGTTGTGGTATCTTTCATGAATTATAACTCGGTCAGTTTGCCACCGAGCGACAAGTTACGGCGTGATTTGGAATGGTCTTGAGTGGGACTATCTAGGAAAAATATGAACAGAAAATCAGCTTGTCTATGGGCGAAGCTATTAGTGAAACATATGGCAAAATGGGTCCGAAAACGAATGAAATGGGACTTGAGTCAAAAATAACCGCAAGTTGGAGAAGAGATAGCAAGCTTGCGTAGAACAATTATATTTGGTGCATGGTATCACCAACAAAAAAGTATATGGGGCCAAGGTGCTGGCTGGCCTCCAAAGTGGAGATATGGGCGATCCAAAGTTTGTACCCAAGTACGAACAAGTATGGAAAAAACAGGGTAAGGTACCAAGTACCATTAATAACTTCGGCTGTAGATGGCCGAGCGAGGCAAACGGCTCACCGTTGGAAAGGTCTTGGGGAGACCTATCTACCCTGAAAGTTTCATGAGGCTGAGTTGAAAGACCACGGAGATATTAGGTGATGATGGTCCAATTCGGGGACCAAGTCGCAGGAAATGGCGCTTGACCAAAATCACCCTTGGAAGGTGAATACCGGCTTACCGGTAAGAGATAGCGACTTGGCGTAGAATATTCATAAGTTGGGCGTGTAGAGACGCAACTTTTATTATATGGGGCCAACCCGGTCAGGGTGCTCCAAGTCGGTCGTTTGGTTGGTTTATGGTTTGGGCCGACCACGTGGTGTGCCAAGTTGAGGTACCTTTCATGAATTATAACTTGGTCAGTTTGCCACCGAGCGACAAGCTGCGGTGTGTTTTGGAATGGTCTTGAGTGGGACTATCGAGGAAAAATACCAATCGAAAATCAGCTTGTCCATGGCCGAAGCTATTAGTGAAACATATAGCAAAATGGGTCCAAAAACGAATGAAATGGGAATTGGACCAAGAATAACGGCAAGTTGGAGAAGAGATAGCAAGTTGGCGTAGAACAATTATATTTGGTGCATGGCATGACCAACAAAAAAGTATATGGGGCCAAGGTGCTAGCTGGCCTCAAAAGTGGAGATATGGGCGATCCAAAGTTTGTACCCAAGTACGAACAAGTATGGAAAAAACAGGGTAAGGTACCAAGTACCATTAATAACTTCGGCTGTATATGGCCGAGCGAGGCAAACGGCTCACCGTTGGAAAGGTATCGGGGAGACCTATCTACCCTGAAAGTTTCATGAGGCTGAGTTGAAAGACCACGGAGATATTAGGTGATGATGGTCGTATTCGGGGACCAAGTCGCAGGAAATGGCACTTGACCAAAATCCCCCTTGGAAGGTGAATACCGGCTTACCGGTAAGAGATAGCGACTTGGCGTAGAATATTCATAAGTTGGGCGTGTAGAGACGCAACTTTCCTTATATGGGGCCAACCCGGTCAGGGTGCTCCAAGTCGGTCGTTTGGTCGGTTTATGGTTTGGGCCGACCACGTGGTGTACCAAGTTGAGGTACCTTTCATGAATTATAACTCGGTCAGTTTGCCACCGAGCGACAAGCTGCGGTGTGTTTTGGAATGGTCTTGAGTGGGACTATCAAGGAAAAATACAAATAGAAAATCAGCTTGTCCATGGCCGAAGCTATTAGTGAAACATATAGCAAAATGGGTCCAAAAACGAATGAAATGGGACTTGGACCAAGAATAACGGCAAGTTGGAGAAGAGATAGCAAGTTGGCGTAGAACAATTATATTTGGTGCATGGTATGACCAACAAAAAAGTATATGAGGCCAAGGTGCTGGCTGGCCTCCAAAGTGGAGATATGGGCGATCCAAAGTTTGAACCCAAGTATGGCAAAAACTGGTAGAGGTACCTTTCATGAATTACTGCTCAGGCTGTATGGCACTTAGCGGGACGCTTGGCTCTGGTATGGAATAATCTTGAGTGGGACTATCAAGGAAAAATACGAACAAAAAATCACCATGTCCACGGACGAAGGTATTAGCGAAACTTAGAGCGAAATTGCGACCAAGTCGCTGGAAATGGCCCTTGGACCAAGTATACCGTCAAGGCGGTACGAGATAGCGAGTTGACGTGGAATATTTATAAGTTTGCCTCCACGAGACGAAAGTTTAGTTATATGGGGCCAACCCGCTCAGGGTTGTCCAAGTCGGTCATATGGCTGATCGAAATTTTCGACCAAGTACTGAGAAAACAGGGTAAGGTACCGTGTACCTCGAATAACTTTGGCTGTAGATGTCCGAGCGAGGCAAACGGCATAGCGTTGGAAAGGTCTTGAGGTGTTCTAGGCACCCTGAAAGTTTGAAAAGGCTATCTGGAAAACTCGTGGAGATATTAGAGAAACATTGGGCCCAAAAGATACCAAGTCGCAGGAAATGGGCCCTCCAAGAACACCCTAAAATCCCAATTACGGCTAAGTTGCAGGCCAGCTAGCGAAGTGAAATGTTCTAGGCATAACTAGAACACGTTAATGCGCAACTTTTTGAATCAGAACTTTTTTCGATATCTGGCCCCCAAAGGGGGGATATGGGCGATCAAAGGATTTTTCCAAGTTTCGGTACTTTTTACGGTATCGCTCATAGCTCCGGCTGTATGCAAGCAAATGACAATCTAAGACATGATTTGGAAAGGTATTGAGCAGTTCTAACTTACGTTAGAACACAGCGAAGCGCTATCGGTTCATGGCAAGGCCGATATAAGCAGTCAAAGATGAAAAATGTTGACAAAATGAACAAAAATTACCTTGGTACGCGAATAGCGGCCAGGGATGAAGAGGTACGAAGGTAATGTAGAACAATTATAATTAGGACTTGGTACGCTCTAAAAGTTTGCCGAAGACCGCAAAGCGCTCAGACCCATAGAAAGTGGCCATTTGGGCCGAACAGTGCGTGCAAAGAGGTGAAAATGCAAAAATTGCACTTTGGTGGGCGATTTGCGGGGGGAAGGAGGGGTCGGAGGGCAAAATGTCCCTTGACCAAAAAGTCTTATCTCGTCGAGATCTACAACATTGCCGAAGACCGCAAAGCGCTAGCTCGCAATCGAAAAATCGAGAATTTGAAAATTTTCTAAGTCTTGGGCTCCCTAAGGAAAAGTTTCAAAAATCACGTTTGTCCCCAATTTTGAAGGGGAAGGAGTCGGTTCCGGGGCATGGTGTCTTCGGCAAAAAGTCTTATCTTTTTGCGTACTTTCGACTAGTTCAATAAAAATTTTTGACCCAAAATTTGTTCGGCGGACCCCTAGGTCGAAAAACCCGAAAAAAGTCGAAAAAAGTCGAAAATGTCGAAAAATGAGAAAACCTCATATTCGGACTCTACACGAGCCCCAGATATTGAAAAGTGAAATCCGCGGTCGATTTGGAACAAAAAATTGACCTAGGCAAAGTTGTATGGAGGTAGGGACCCCTGAGAAAAAAGTTTGGTCCCGAGGCTCCTTGGACCACCAAGTCCCTAGGTCGGACCAAAATCGGAAAAAATCCGACCAAAGTCGAAAGTGTCGAAAATTTTAAAAAACCCCTTTTGGGGCCCTATGGCCTCCCTAGATAATGAAAAGTGAGGTCCGCGGCCGATCCGGAAGAAAAACTTGACCTAGGCAAACTTGTATGACGGTGGGGACCCAAAAAAATTTCGATGAGTGTAGTTTAGACAGGCCGGAAAATGTATCGGTGGTCCGTATCAAGGGACGTCTTTTAGTTCCATGGGGTGGTGGTCGTCGAACAAAGTCGCCTAGGTCGACCACCAGAAAGACCAGTCGTGTTGTAATGGATGTTTTGACCACTTTACTAGGGAAACCTAGTAGGTCGAAGCAAATTTGGGGTTCGAGATGAGTTGGTGAAAGTTGGTCCAACCTAGGTGTGCTTGGTGGAGGTTGACCATGAAAGTAGAGCATGATAGGAATGACCATAACTTTGGTTCTAGATGTCGGATCGGTACACTTGAGGCAGTTTTGGAAAGGTGAAGGCCTGCTCTAGCTATGTTTCCTTCCAAGCTGAGCGCCTACTAGTGACCCGGAGGAGGTATTAAGGGTCAAAGGCAAAAAGGGGTACCCTAAAGTGCATGTGACCAAGAAAATGGGAAAAACGGTATCGCCTATAGCTCAGGCTGTATGGCTCGGATCGGAAAGCTTGGATATGCGTTGGAAAGGTCTTGACGAGCGCTAGCTATGTGTCCTACCAAGCGAAGCGCTAGGTGTTGAGCAAGTCGGTCATATTAGAGGGCAAAGGTGAAAAATGGTGGTTTAGAGGCGAAAATTCACCTTATGATCGAAAATAGCGGGCGAACGATAAGAGCTACGAACACGGCGTAGAACAATCAAAAGTACGTTACCACAAGACCTAACTTTGGCCAATATAGAGTGAGAAGATCGGAGGTACCCATCAGGGTGATATGGCTGGTTCAAAGTTGGACCAAAACGAGACTTGAGAAATGGGTTGAAACACGGTATCGCGAATAACTCAGGCTGTATGGAACGGATCGACAAGCTAAGATCAGTGTTGGAAAGGTCGAACCGAGCGCTAACTATAATCCCAAACAACCGAAGCGCTAAGTGTTGAGCAAAACTGAGTTATTAAGCGACAAAGTGGAAAAATAATACCAAAATGGCCAAAAATCACACAAGACCAAGAATACCGAGCAGGCGGTAAGAGATAGCGGGTTGACGTAGAATACTTATAAGTTTGCCTCTACGAGACCTAAAAGTCGGCCATAGAAAGCGAGAAGATCGGACCACTCTGGAAGGGTGATACGAGTGGTCAAAAATTGGCAAAAATGAAACATGGCTAAAATGGATTTGACTTGTGCACCATGTAGCTCCGGCTGTATGGCATGGATTGTAAAGCTAGGATATGTTTTGGAAAGGTAACACCCAGCGCTAGATACGACTAGAAGAAAGCAAAGCGCTAACTAGCATGATTTGGAAGTTATTAAACGACAAAGTCGAAAAATGTTACCAAAATTGAAACTCGAGTACATTGGGCCAAAAAGTACAAGTTGTGAAATTTGGACTTACGAGTAAAATACCGAGCAGGCGGTAAGAGATAGAGACTTGGTGTAGAACAATTATAAGTTGGGCATGTTATAACCTATATTTGGCCCGAACATAGTGTCGAGATCGGTGGCACCCAAAAGGGTGGTACAGGTGTTAGATGGTTTGCCCAGAGCATAAGCTCCACATGATATGGAAAACGGGAAACATCATAACTTCGGCTGTATGGCATGGAATGGAACGAACAAGGTATCGATGGAAAGAGAAAAGGAAGCGCTAACTATAATTTTTGCCAAGCAAAGCGCTAGCATGTGACCGTTCAGGTGTTATTGTGAGTCAAAGTCAGAAATTGTTACCACGAGAGGCGAAAATCCGTCTAAGTCCAAAAATACCGGGCTGGCGGTAAGAGATACGGCTTGGCCGTAGAACATTTATAAGTTGGCCAAGACAAGACCTAAGTTTCGTCCATAGACGACAAGAAGATCGAAGATACGTGAAGGTGAGATATGGGCGTCCCAAAGTGGGCCTTTGAAAAAGTGACAAACTTCCCTTATAACAGCATACACCAAATATCTCTGGCTCTATGGCACCGAATAAGAAGTTGAGGTCAGCGATAGAAAGGTGATAGTCAGCGCTAAATATCATACGAACAGAGTGAAGCGCTAAAGGGAAAGGATCTTGGTGATATAAGGTGACAAAGTCGAGAAAAGTTGCCTCAAAATCATGAAAAATGTGAAAAAATGGCTAAGTCCCGGGTGCCTTAAGGGCAGGTTGATCGAATGTACCGAGCTGGCGGTACGAGATAGAGACTTGGTGTAGAACAATTATATGTTTGGCATGGCAAGACCTACATTTGGTCAATACAAAGTGAGAAGATCAAAGAAACCCGTAAGGGTGATATTGGTGTCCAAAGGTAAAAAGCACTAAGTCTTGGGAAACTTATATGAAGAAAAAGGACCCTGATGGGTCATATAGGATGGATCGAAAAATCGGCTAAGTCCCAAAATGGGGATGTCAGAACTACACTCAAATGTTACCACACCAAGCAAGGCAAACTTATATGAAGCAAAGGACCCTGATGGGTCATATGGTATTGGTCGAAAAATCGGCTAAGTCCCAAAATGGGGATGTCAGAACTACACTAATTTGTTACCACACCAAGCAAGGCAAACTTATATGAAGCAAAGGACCCTGATGGGTCATATGGTATTTTACGAAAAATCGGCTAAGTCCCAAAATGGTGATGTCAGAACTACACTAAAATGTTACCACACCAAGCAAGGCAAACTTATATGAAGGCAAGGACCCTGATGGGTCATATGGTATTGATTGAAAAATCGGCTAAGTCCCAAAATGGGGATGTCAGAACTACACTCAAATGTTACCACACCAAGCAAGGCAAACTTATATGAAGCAAAGGACCCATATGGGTCATATGGTATTTTACGAAAAATCGGCTAAGTCCCAAAATGATGATGTCAGAACTACACTCAAATGTTACCATACCAAGCAAGGCAAACTTATATGAAGGAAAGGACCCATATGGGTCATATGGTATTTTACGAAAAATCGGCTAAGTCCCAAAATGAGGATGTCAGAACTACACTAAAAAGTTACCACACCAAGCAAGGCAAAGTACCTAGGTGAACCCTAGGAAGAAACACGGACCAAGTCAGATGGCCTAAGTCAATAGAACAAGTGACCTAGGCAAAGTTGTATGGCGCTGAGGACCCTGAAAAATCTGGTTAGTGTAGTTTAGACAGGGTAGGTTTTTGGGTCGGCCGAACCCCCTTATTTTGGGTTTTGGCCTCATCAAGAAGCTACACCTAGGCAAACTGCCTAGGGTGAAAGTGCGAAGACCAATCGAATAGTAAGACAAGTTTTGACCGATCGCCCTAGGCAAGCTTGTATGAAGAAAGGGACCCTATGGGTCATATGGAAATACATGAAAAATCGGCTAAGTCCCAAAATTGGGATGTCAGAACTACACTAAAAAGTTACCACATCAAGCAAGGCAAACTACCTAGGTGAACCCTAGCAAGAAACACGGACCAAGTCAGATGGCCTAAGTCAAGAGTGCAAGTGACCTAGGCAAAGTTGTATGACGGTGAGGACCCTGAAAAATCTGGTTAGTGTAGTTTAGACAGGGGAGGTTTTTGGGTCGGCTGAACCTCCTTATTTTGGGTTTTGACCTCCTCAAGAAGCTACACCTAGGCAAACTGCCTAGGGTGAAAGTGCGAAGACCAATCGAATAGTAAGACAAGTTTTGACCGATCGCCCTAGGCAAGCTTGTATGAAGAAAGGGACCCTATGGGTCATATGGAAATACATGAAAAATCGGCTAAGTCCCAAAATTGGGATGTCTGAACTACACTAAAAAGTTACCACATCAAGCAAGGCAAAGTACCTAGGTGAACCCTAGCAAGAAACACGGACCAAGTCAGATGGCCTAAGTCAAGAGAACAAGTGACCTAGGCAAAGTTGTATGACGGTGAGGACCCTGAAAAATCTGGTTAGTGTAGTTTAGACAGGGGAGGTTTTTGGGTCGGCTGAACCTCCTTATTTTGGGTTTTGACCTCCTCAAGAAGCTACACCTAGGCAAACTGCCTAGGGTGAAAGTGCGAAGACCAATCGAATAGTAAGACAAGTTTTGACCGATCGCCCTAGGCAAGCTTGTATGAAGAAAGGGACCCTATGGGTCATATGGAAATACATGAAAAATCGGCTAAGTCCCAAAATTGGGATGTCAGAACTACACTAAAAAGTTACCACATCAAGCAAGGCAAACTACCTAGGTGAACCCTAGCAAGAAACACGGACCAAGTCAGATGGGCTAAGTCAAGAGTACAAGTGACCTAGGCAAAGTTGTATGGCGCTGAGGACCCTGAAAAATCGGGTTAGTGTAGTTCTGACAGAAGAGGTTTTTGGGTCGGTTGAACCCCCTTATTTCGGGTTTTGACCTCCTCAAGAAGCTACACCTAGGCAAAGTGCCTAGGGTGAAAGTGCGAAGACCAATCGAATAGTAAGACAAGTTTTGACCGATCGCCCTAGGCAAGCTTGTATGAAGAAAGGGACCCTATGGGTCATATGGAAATACATGAAAAATCGGCTAAGTCCCAAAATTGGGATGTCTGAACTACACTAAAAAGTTACCACATCAAGCAAGGCAAAGTACCTAGGTGAACCCTAGGAAGAAACACGGACCAAGTCAGATGGCCTAAGTCAAGAGTACAAGTGACCTAGGCAAAGTTGTATGGCGCTGAGGACCCTGAAAAATCGGGTTAGTGTAGTTTAGACAGGGGAGGTTTTTGGGTCGGCTGAACCTCCTTATTTTGGGTTTTGACCTCCTCAAGAAGCTACACCTAGGCAAACTGCCTAGGGTGAAAGTGCGAAGACCAATCGAATAGTAAGACAAGTTTTGACCGATCGCCCTAGGCAAGCTTGTATGAAGAAAGGGACCCTATGGGTCATATGGAAATACATGAAAAATCGGCTAAGTCCCAAAATTGGGATGTCTGAACTACACTAAAAAGTTACCACAGCAAGCAAGGCAAAGTACCTAGGTGAACCCTAGGAAGAAACACGGACCAAGTCAGATGGCCTAAGTCAAGAGTACAAGTGACCTAGGCAAAGTTGTATGGCGCTGAGGACCCTGAAAAATCGGGTTAGTGTAGTTCAGACAGGGGAGGTTTCTGGGTCGGCTGAACCTCCTTATTTCGGGTTTTGGCCTCCTCAAGAAGACAGACCTAGGCAAACTGCCTAGGGTGAAAGTGCGAAGACCAATCGAATAGTAAGACAAGTTTTGACCGATCGCCCTAGGCAAGCTTGTATGAAGAAAGGGACCCTATGGGTCATATGGAAATACATGAAAAATCGGCTAAGTCCCAAAATTGGGATGTCTGAACTACACTAAAAAGTTACCACATCAAGCAAGGCAAAGTACCTAGGTGAACCCTAGGAAGAAACACGGACCAAGTCAGATGGCCTAAGTCAAGAGTACAAGTGACCTAGGCAAAGTTGTATGGCGCTAAGGACCATGAAAAATCGGGTTAGTGTATTTAAGACAGGGGAGGTTTCAGGGTCGGCTGGACCTCCTTATTTCGGGTTTTGGCCTCCTCAAGAAGACAGACCTAGGCGAACTGCCTAGGGTGAAAGTGCGAAGACCAATCGAATAGTAAGACAAGTTTTGACCGATCGCCCTAGGCAAGCTTGTATGAAGAAAGGGACCCTATGGGTCATATGGAAATACATGAAAAATCGGCTAAGTCCCAAAATTAGGATGTCTGAACTACACTAAAAAGTTACCACATCAAGCAAGGCAAAGTACCTAGGTGAACCCTAGGAAGAAACACGGACCAAGTCGGATGGCCTAAGTCAAGAGTACAAGTGACCTAGGCAAAGTTGTATGGCGCTGGGGACCCTGAAAAATCGGGTTAGTGTAGTTCAGACAGGGGAGGTTTCAGGGTCGGCCGAACCTCCTTATTTCGGGTTTTGGCCTCCTCAAGAAGACAGACCTAGGCGAACTGCCTAGGGTGAAAGTGCGAAGACCAATCGAATAGTAAGACAAGTTTTGACCGATCGCCCTAGGCAAGCTTGTATGAAGAAAGGGACCCTATGGGTCATATGGAAATATACGAAAAATCGGCTAAGTCCCAAAATTGGGATGTCAGAACTACACTATAAAGTTACCACATTAGCAAGGCAGACTTGTATGAAGAACGGGACCCTGGTGAAAGTAGCAAATATCCCAAACCGAACATGAATATTATACACACAAGAGTACGAACATAAAGGAACACGGACCAAGCGTACCGAGAGAATCGGTACTATAGAACCCTCGTGGTTCTACACAAAGACTTTATGTTAGGGGTTCAAGCCCCATAGTACTCAAACGGTGACAGTAGCAAATATCCCAAAACGAACGTGAATCTTATTCACAAGAGTACGAACATAAAGGAACACGGACCAAGCGTACCGAGAGAATCGGTACTATAGAGCCCTCGTGGTTCTACACAAAGACTTTATGTTCGGGGTTCACACCCCAAATCGAACGTGGAATTTACTTTCTGATGGTCATGCGGTCGTCCAAAGGGGTCTAGTATCCTGGGATGACAAGCATCACGGGCACAGCTCGTATCAAAACAGTCGAAGAGGCCCGCGAAAGCTTGCTTTCCATGGCTATGCGATGCACAAATTGAGTTTACTCACCGTAGTATAAAACGAACGAACCGAACCTATCCGAGTAGGGATAATGGGCGCAGTAACATACTTCTGTGACCCAGCGAGAGTTGAACGAGGTGACATGAACTGTCAGTGGCTTATATCAGATGGGATACATACATGAGATTGCTTTCAAATCTACACTCGAAAACCTAACCAAGTAAAAGCGAACGTGGGGAGGATTCGAAACTGGTAACGAAATCTTAAGCTGGAAAGAGTCATCACTATGGATACATATTATGCGAAACCAATCAAGTGCTCATTACTGATCCAAAACCGAAGAGCACTAGTGAACACCTTAATCTCACCCTAGTTCACATCCAAGTGATCGACCACGTGTGTGAAGCAAAGACCAATCGAATTCCTCAATGGACCGAACACTATGAACAAATGGCCAAAAACGTTATAACTATCCAAACATACTACTATCTAGCGAAAGTCATCACGATGGAACCATACCATGATCTTTAACCTATAGCGCTCACCATATTCCTACCCAGAGTGCAAGTGAACAGATTGCCCACCCTTACCCAGTTCACAACCACGTGATCGACTAACATACCGAGGTTACCACAAGTCAAAGTTATACGTTTACAAGCGCAAGACCAATCGAAAACCCCGAAAGCAATCTCGACCCAAAATGTATTATCCGTGAGTGTAGTCGAGTCTCGTACTCGTCATCTGTAATCGTCGGATAGAATATCCAGTACACGGTTGTCTTTCCAAATGAAATCTACATACAGAACTCGCTCTTGGCAAATGGGTGGCAATGGCGCAATCAGGAGCGAGTTCCCGTCCGGGTGCCAAGTGATTGGCAAATGTCTGGGGGAAAGCAACCATATATTGATTTGTCTGTTAGTGTACTGGGTGTTTGAGGTATGTAGTATCCACGCTTGGTTGGGTGTGTCAGAGGACCATGGATGCGTTCACAACCCCAATTGGGGTACATCGGGAATGATTTTGTGGAACCGATGTGCCCGGCACACACTAAGTTTTGTTGCAAGTTAATAGTGTGCCATGTCCGGGGGGGTTGTGATTAAACTCTGGTGAATTGCGTACTGTGGTGATTGGGGTATGAAAGCCCCGCAGTTGCAATGATCGGACGCGCCTAGCGTGTCCTTTAGTTGATGGTAGGGAAATGAAGGCCCTTGTCAGCTCACCTAAGTATTCATGGAAGTTTGGCATAAGGTCGCTGTGGTAGGGGTATGAAGGCCCCGTCAGCGCATGCACAATCGGGCGCACGTGCGCTTAGCGGAGTCGAATGCCGCTCAAGTGCCTGTCCGGTGCATCGGGTGTGTGTGATACGAGGGCAATGAGGTTCGCACGGGGGCTCGCCTCCCGTGTGCTACCGGACTTGACAACATATAGAACGTGGTGTTTGCTCCTCCGGGTGCAATGGGACAATGAACATTCGAACGCAAAGTCGGAATTCTGGTTGATCCTACCAGTAATATACGCTCGTCTCAAAGGTTAAGCCATGCATGTCTAAGTACAAACAGATTTAATGTGAAACCGCATAAGGCTCAGTATAACAGCTATAATTTACGAGATCATCAACCTAGTTACTTGGATAACTGTGGAAAATCTAGAGCTAATACATGCAACATGCCAGGACCCTCGCGGGAACTGGTGCACTTATTAGTCAAACCAATCGCGGGTTCTCCGTGTCATTGAGTTGAAGTCTGGATAATGATGCTGATCGTATGGTCTCGCACCGACGACAGATCTCGCAAATATCTGCCCTATCAACTATGGATGGTAGTATAGAGGACTACCATGGTTGCAACGGGTAACGGGGAATCAGGGTTCGATTCCGGAGAGGGAGCCTGAGAAATGGCTACCACATCCAAGGAAGGCAGCAGGCGCGTAAATTACCCAATCCCGGGACGGGGAGGTAGTGACGAGAAATAACAATATGAAACTCTTTAATGATGTTTCATAATTGGAATGAGTAGAGCATAAATCCTTCTACGAGGATCAAGTGGAGGGCAAGTCTGGTGCCAGCAGCCGCGGTAATTCCAGCTCCACTAGCGTATATTAAAATTGTTGCGGTTAAAACGTTCGAAGTTGATACTTGTCCAACACAGTCCGGCTCCGCCGACCCGGTCAACCCGTGGTCGGTGGGCCAAGTCGGAATCTGGTTGCGACTCAATGGTGTGGTAGGGCACCAAGTCTGTGTCATGGTGTGCCCTTCAACGGGTGCAAGTGTAACATAGAGCTCGACCGCTCACTTTTACCTTGAACAAATTAGAGTGCTTAAAGCAGGGTGCCCAAACGCCCTAGAATAATCTTGCATGGAATAATGGAATACGACCTTGGTCTAATCTTTCATTGGTTTGTACTCAGACCGGAGGTAATGATTAACAGAAGTAGTTGGGGACACTAGTATTACGGCGCGAGAGGTGAAATTCGTAGACCGTCGTAAGACTAACTAAAGCGAAGGCATTTGTCAAGGATGCTTTCTTTAATCAAGAACGAAAGTTAGAGGATCGAAGGCGATTAGATACCGCCCTAGTTCTAACCGTAAACGATGCCAACTAGCAATTGGGAGACGCTACAACCAGGTGCTCTCAGTAGCTTCCGGGAAACCAAAGTCAGGTTCCGGGGGAAGTATGGTTGCAAAGTTGAAACTTAAAGGAATTGACGGAAGGGCACCACAATGAAATGGAGCTTGCGGTTCAATTTGACTCAACACGGGAAAACTTACCAGGTCCGAACTTATGGAGGTGAGACAGATTAATAGCTCTTTCTCAAATTTAAGGGTAGTGGTGCATGGCCGTTCTTAGTTCGTGGATTGATTTGTCTGGTTAATTCCGATAACGAACGTGACTCACATATGCTAACTAGAACGCAGTCAGCGTTAATGCGTCGATGCCGATTGGAACGGGTTAGGACCTTTCGGTGGAGTATGACTTGACACCTTCGCTGTTCGTGTGCGCAAGTGCACTTACGGTACGCTGCTTAGCAGGACAATTTGTGTTTAGCAAAATGAGATCGAGCGATAACAGGTCCGTGATGCCCTTAGATGTTCTGGGCTACACGCGTGCTACAATGTGGGTAGCAGCGTGTCTCCTATTCCGAGAGGAACGGGAAATCACTCAAATACTCACTTAGTAGGGATTATGGATTGCAATGGTCCATATGAACTCGGAACTTCTAGTAAGTGCTGGTCATCAGCCAGCGTTGAATACGTCCCTGCCCTTTGTACACACCGCCCGTCGCTACTACCGATGGATTATTTAGTGAGGTCTTTGGAGATGATCGTTCGCTGGATCCTCGTGAACCGCGTCTGCTTTATCGAAGTTGACCGAACTTGATGATTTAGAGGAAGTAAAAGTCGTAACAAGGTTTCCGTAGGTGAACCTGCGGAAGGATCATTAGTGGCCAAGTGATCCTTCCAGAAGTCCGAACCTGCGGGTTGAGACTTCGGCACAAGTTGCCATATGATAATTGACGAAACACTATAGAAGTCCGAACCTGCGGGTTGAGACTCAGGCACAAGTTGCCATATGAAAGTTGACGAAACACTAACAAGTCCGAACCTGCGGGTTGAGACTTAGGCACACGTTGCCTTATACATGACTTCGAACAAATACACAAGTCCGAACCTGCGGGTTGAGACTTAGGCACAAGTTGCCTTATACATGACTTCGAACAAATACACAAGTCCGAACCTGCGGGTTGAGACTTAGGCACAAGTTGCCATATGAAAGTTGACGAAACACTAACAAGTCCGAACCTGCGGGTTGAGACTTAGGCACACGTTGCCTTATACATGACTTCGAACAAATACACAAGTCCGAACCTGCGGGTTGAGACTTAGGCACAAGTTGCCTTATACATACATTGGCCAAATAAACAGAAGTCCGAACCTGCGGGTTGAGACTTAGGCACAAGTTGCCATATTATATTCGATCAAACACTAAGTAGTCCGAACCTGCGGGTTGAGACTCAAGACCGTAACAAGATGTCACTATACAAGTCCGAACCTAAGGGTTGAGACTTAATGCGATCTAGATACCAAGTTGACATCCAATACCTGTTGAGCAAAACCAAAGATTCCCTGTTCTCGAATGATTACACTATATAACAGGGAATCATGAAGAAATCAAGCAAGCGTGAAACAAAGTCATCACTTGGGCATGCTCGATAGCCAACCACATGACCTTAACCTAAGAGAGCATGCAAACCACATGATACCTATAAACGATTAACCCGCCCTAGTTCAATCGTTCACCAAGTGATGACTTCAGTATGGCTAAGAGAAAAACTTTTAAATGGGAAAAACTCTAAGTCCGAACCTCCGGGTTGAGACTTCCGCGTCGGAGGTGCGCCCACCTCCTATCCGAAAGATGATGAATCAGGGGTGTTCGGTCAGCAATGGTCGGATGCCCCGTCGTAGTCCAACTATGACAATCAAAGTCAAGACCTCCGGGTTGAGACTTTCCGCGAGTACAAGCATAAAGGAACACGGACCAAGCCGTACCGAGAGAATCGGTACTAGAGCCCTCGTGGTTCTACATTGAGAGAGCCCTCGTGGTTCTCATTAGGGGCTTTATGCAAGTCGTACTCAATACTGTGGTGTGAAGTATAAAGTATAGTCCTCGCCTGGTCCACGCTGCTTCGGCGGTCCTGGGTAAGATAGTTAATTCTAGCTTGCCCTATAGTGGAATGAGGACACTTAATGCTTCGTCTTTTAGCGGCGGCTAGACTCCTCCTCACGGGGAACGAGTTGACGCACACAGCGGCGGCTTACGCACTATGGCAATCATGGATGCCTGAAGATTCCGTGAAGTTCTCCCCTGGTCCACGCTGCCTCGGCAGTCCTGGGTAAAATGGAATATTTCCAGCTTGCCCTATAGTGGAAGAGGACTATCCAACAATACAAAGTCAAGACCTCCGGGTTGAGACTTTCCGCGTCGGTGGTGTCGCGCACCGCCTATCCGAAAGATGGTGTAACAGGGGTGTTCGATCAGCAATGGTCGGATGCCCCGTCATAGTCCAACTATGACAACCAAAGTCAAGACCTCCGGGTTGAGACTTTCCGCGTCCGGAGGTACGCGTACCGCCTACCCGAAAGATGGTGTGCTTCTGGGGTATTCGATGAGTCGGATACCCCGTCGTAGTCCAACTATGACAATACAAAGTCAAGACCTCCGGGTTGAGACTTCCGCGTCGGAGGTGCGCGCACCGCCTACCCGAAAGATGGTGAATCAGGGGTGTTCGATCAGCAATGGTCGGATGCCCCGTCGTAGTCCAACTATGACAATCAAAGTCAAGACCTCCGGGTTGAGACTTCCGCGTCCGGAGGTACGCGTACCGCCTACCCGAAAGATGGTGAATCAGGGGTGTTCGATCAGCAATGGTCGGATGCCCCGTCGTAGTCCAACTATGACAATACAAAGTCAAGACCTCCGGGTTGAGACTTTTCGCGAGTACAAGCATAAAGGAACACGGACCAAGCCGTACCGAGAGAATCGGTACTAGAGCCCTCGTGGTTCTACATTGAGAGAGCCCTCGTGGTTCTCATTAGGGGCTTTATGCAAGTCGTACTCAATACTGTGGTGTGAAGTATAAAGTATAGAGTCCTCCACTGGTCCACGCTGCTCCGGCGGTCCTGGGTAAGATAGTTCATTCTAGCTTGCCCTATGTGGAAGAGGACTCAATACCCTACCTGTTGAGCTTGAAACAAAGTCATCACTTGGGCATGCTCATATTGCCATACACAATTACATTATATTCGAATGAGCATGCAAGCGACCCTATATAGACCGAACCAAAACGATAGATACCGCCGTAGTTCACCCCCACCAAGTGATGACTTCAGTATGGCTAGTGTGTGAAGTATAAAGTATAGTCCTCCCCTGGTCCACACTGCTTCGGCGGTCCTGGGTAAGATAGTTAGTTCTAGCTTGCCCTATGTGGAAGAGGACACCATACTTAATACTGTGGTGTTATGAACAAAGTATAGTCCTCCACTGGTCCACGCTGCTCCGGCGGTCCTGGGTAAGATA
Organism: Anopheles coustani; assembly: GCF_943734705.1. Lineage (NCBI taxonomy): Eukaryota > Metazoa > Arthropoda > Insecta > Diptera > Culicidae > Anopheles > Anopheles coustani. Next base: position 427,750 of record NW_026525192.1, read on the forward strand.
GTTCATTCTAGCTTGCCCTATGTGGAAGAGGACTCAATACCCTACCTGTTGAGCTTGAAACAAAGTCATCACTTGGGCATGCTCTATAGCCAACCACATGACATTAACCTAAGAGAGCATGCAGCGTATTATCCCAATGCAAAGTAAACGATAGACTCGCCCTAGTTCAGTGCTTCAACCAAGTGATGACTTCAATATGGCTAGTGTGTGAAGTATAAAGTATAGTCCTCCCCTGGTCCACACTGCTTCGGCGGTCCTGGGTAAGATAGTTAATTCTAGCTTGCCCTATGTGGAAGAGGACACCATACTTAATACTGTGGTGTTATGAACAAAGTATAGTCCTCCACTGGTCCACGCTGCTCCGGCGGTCCTGGGTAAGATAGTTCATTCTAGCTTGCCCTATGTGGAAGAGGGCATACAAGACAAAGTATAGTTCTCCCCTGGTCCACGCTGCTCCGGCGGTCCTGGGTAAGATAGTTAATTCTAGCTTGCCCTATGTGGAAGAGAGCATACATGAACCAAGAACGAAGGTTATGATCGAGGAATGATTCGACAACTAACCGATGGTATGAAATGTGAAGAATTCAAGCAAGCACACAATCAAGTCATCACTTGGGCATGCTCGATAGCCAACCCTATGACATTAACCTAGTAGAGCATGCGAAACCCAATATATATACAAGTAATGTAAACGATGCCTCCCTAGTTCAGCGCTTCAACCAAGTGATGACTTCAGAATGGCTAAATCAAATCGGTTCAAAACATACCATCGGTACCCTATTGAAACACACAAGTCGATATCAAACCTCTTAATTGTGTAGTCCTCCACTGGTCCACGCCGCTGCGGCGGTCCTGGGTAAGATAGTTCATTCTAGCTTGCCCTATGTGGAAGAGGGCACATTACTCAATACTGTGGTGTTATGAACAAAGTATAGTCCTCCTCTGGTCCACGCTGCTTCGGCGGTCCTGGGTAAGATAGTTAATTCTAGCTTGCCCTATGTGGAAGAGGGCATACAAGACAAAGTATAGTTCTCCCCTGGTCCACGCTGCTTCGGCGGTCCTGGGTAAGATAGTTAATTCTAGCTTGCCCTATGTGGAAGAGAGCATACATGAACCAAGAACGAAGGTTATGATCGAGGAATGATTCGACAACTAACCGATGGTATGAAATGTGAAGAATTCAAGCAAGCACACAATCAAGTCATCACTTGGGCATGCTCGATAGCCAACCTCATGACATTAACCTAGTAGAGCATGCGAAAACCAATATATATGTAAACGATGCCTCCCTAGTTCAGCGCTTCAACCAAGTGATGACTTCAGAATGGCTAAATCAAATCGGTTCAAAACATACCATCGGTATCCTATTGAAACACACAAGTCGATATCAAACCTCATGATTGTGTAGTCCTCCACTGGTCCACGCCGCTTCGGCCGTCCTGGGTAAAATGGAACATTCCAGCTTGCCCTATGTGGAAGAGGGCACATTACTCAATACTGTGGTGTGAAGTATAAAGTTCAGTTCTCCCCTGGTCCACGCTGCTTCGGCGGTCCTGGGTAAGATAGTTCATTCTAGCTTGCCCTATGTGGAAGAGGACACTTAATACTTCGTTTCTAAGCGGCGGCTTGACTCCTCCCTACGGGGAACGGGTTTACGCGCACAGCGGCGGCTTACGCACTATGGCAGTCATGGATGCCTTACGTTTCTATGAAAAGTGTGTTCCTCCCCTGGTCCACGCTGCTTCGGCAGTCCTGGGTAAGATAGTTAGTTCTAGCTTGCCCTATGTGGAAGAGGACACGTAGACTTACTGTGGTGTGAAGTATAAAGTTCAGTTCTCCCCTGGTCCACGCCGCTTCGGCCGTCCTGGGTAAAATGGATTCATCCAGCTTGCCCTATGTGGAATGAGGACACTTTATGCTTCGTCTCTAAGCGGCGGCTTGCTCCTCCCTACGGGGAACGGGTATACGCGCACAGCGGCGGCTTACGTTATGGCAGTCATGGATGCCTTACGTTTCCATGAAAAGTGTGTTCCTCCCCTGGTCCACGCTGCCTCGGCAGTCCTGGGTAAGATAGTTAGTTCTAGCTTGCCCTATGTGGAAGAGGACACGTAGACTTACTGTGGTGTGAAGTATAAGCTTCAGTTCTCCCCTGGTCCACGCCGCTTCGGCCGTCCTGGGTAAAATGGATTCATCCAGCTTGCCCTATGTGGAATGAGGACACTTTATGCTTCGTCTCTAAGCGGCGGCTTGC
>NW_026525192.1:435000-457500 GCF_943734705.1 Anopheles coustani
GCTGGCTTGGTGATTAAACACTTGATATTCCATCTTCGGATGAATTTCGGGTGTCACCTGTTGCCTAAGACCACTTGCATGTTTAGCTCGCCGTGGGGTAGCAAGCGTTGTGATCTAATGGCCTTACCGGGCAAACACTTTCGGTTCGTCAAGGACTTGGAGTGCCGGGACGGGTTGGCGGATCCATCACTCTGAGTATGCCGGGTTGATACTTGGGGTTGGTTTGGTTTTGGTGACCCAATACTAGATGTACCATCTCGGTGGTATGTCAGTATCACCTATACTCCAGACCACTTGCATGGTTAGCAAGCGTTGTGATCTAATGGCCCAACCGGGCAAACACTTTGGGTTCGCGAGGACTTGGAGTGCCGGGACGGGTTGGCGGATCCAACACTCTGGGTACCTCCGGGTACTTGGGGTTGGTTGAGGACTTGGTGAACAAACACTTGATATACACTCTTCGGATGTACTTCGGGTGTCACCTGTTGTCCGAGGCCACTTGCATGGTCGCAAGCGTTGTGATACAATGGCCCTACCGGGCAAACACTTTGGGTTCGCAAGGACTTGGAGTGCCGGGACGGGTTTGCGGATCCAACACTCTGGGTACCTCCGGGTACTTGGGGTTGGTTGAGGACTTGGTGAACAAACACTTGATATACACTCTCCGGGTGTACTTCGGGTGTCACCTGTTGTCCGAGGCCACTTGCATGGTTAGCAAGCGTTGTGGTCTAATGGCCCTACCGGGCAAACACTTTGGGTTCGCGAGGACTTGGAGTGCTGGTAGTGGTTGGCGGATCCAACACTCTGGGTACCTCCGGGTACTTGGGGTTGGTTGAGGACTTGGTGAGCAAACACTTGATATACGTTCTTCGGATGTACTTCGGGTGTCACCTGTTGTCCGAGGCCACTTGCATGGTCAACGGTTGAGGTGGTAATGGCGGATCGGTGCTGTAGGGTGCCGGCCTGTTGGCTGCCTTGGCCGGGTTGGTTGGTTAACACTTGATTGAGCTTGCACCCGAGGGTAATGGCACTTGAAGGTGGGTACCGGCCAACTGACCTGGTGTGTTGGTTGGTTGGTGAACACTTGGCGGTACTTGCACTTGGCTGTGCTTGGACTTGAAGGTGGGATCTGGCTGGCCTAGGCCATTGGTGGTTGGTTGGTTGGTTAGTCCTTAGCTGGGCTGGCTGGCTGGCTGGCCATCGGTGGTGTGGTGTGGTGTGGTGTGTGGAGTCGAGCATCGCGCGCCGTTGCCTTCTTCGGAGTGTTGTGGGTACGCAAGTGCTTGCAGTGCAAAGAGGTTGGTGATGGAGTGACATTGCCTTCACCATGGAGTTGCGGGTACTTAGGTACTTGCAAGGAGATGGTGGTATGGTGGTGTTGCGTGTGTGGTGTTCGATTAGAAAGATATAATTTCTAAGTCCGGATTAGTGCTGTCAGTGGGGCCGCCGCTAACAGGTCCTGCACGGCCACCGTGGGGCTTGACTTGGCGCTATTCCGGACTTGGGGCGATCACGATGTCCCCGTGCGGGACTTAGAAGATGGAAGAACACAAGTACCCTTATCCCATGACTTGTGAGCGATTGGCATACGTTACCACATGAAGAGAAAAATTGGCTAAGTCCCGGATCCATATTATATGAAGAGAAAAATCGGCTAAGTCCCGGATCCATATTATATGAAGAGAAAAATTGGCTAAGTCCCGGATCCATATATAATAACCTAATAATCGGCTAAGTCCAGGATCCATATTATATGAAGAGAAAAATCGGCTAAGTCCAGGATCCATATATTATAACCTAATAATCGGCTAAGTCCAGGATCCATATAATATGAAGAGAAAAATCGGCTAAGTCCAGGATCCATATATAATAACCTAATAATCGGCTAAGTCCAGGATCCATATGATATGAAGAGAAAAATCGGCTAAGTCCCAGATTGGGTCTGTCAGAAATACACTTCCAAGTTACCACACAAGCAAGCAAGATGGCCTAGTGATGGATCCATATGATATGAAGAGAAAAATCGGCTAAGTCCCAGATTAGGTCTGTCAGAAATACACTTCCAAGTTACCACACAAGCAAGCAAGATGGCCTAGTGATGGATCCATATGATATGAAGAGAAAAATCGGCTAAGTCCCAGATTGGGTCTGTCAGAAATACACTTCCAAGTTACCACACAAGCAAGCAAGATGGCCTAGTGATGGATCCATATGATATGAAGAGAAAAATCGGCTAAGTCCCAGATTGGGTCTGTCAGAAATACACTTCCAAGTTACCACACAAGCAAGCAAGATGGCCTAGTCATGGATCCATATAATATGAAGAGAAAAATCGGCTAAGTCCCAGATTGGGTCTGTCAGACATACACTTCCAAGTTACCACACAAGCAAGCAAGATGGCCTAGTGATGGATTCATATAATATGAAGAGAAAAATCGGCTAAGTCCCAGATTGGGTCTGTCGGAAATACACTATCAAGTTACCACATGAGCAAGCAAGTTATCACACGAAGAGAAAGCCGGCAAAGTCCGGGAATGTTACCACATGAACTGGAAAATGGGCAAAAACCTACCTTCACAGGGAACGTGAATAAGTAAGGCTGTAGACATCGGATCGACAAGCCAAAGACTGATATGGAAAGGAAATGAGTAGTACTAGCTTTCCTGAGAGTTGCAGAGCTTAGACTGCATATGAACGAAAGTTATTAAGCGTCAAAGTCAGAGAAGTTACCCAAAGGAACACAAGTTCCAACTTAGAGCATGTATACCGCCTAGACGGTAAGAGGTACGGCCAGGCTGAGGAATAAGGAAATGTTGGCCAACATGTTCCCTAACTATCCCCCGAAGACCGCAAAGCAATCCAACATCAACCAAGAAAGTTATAGCCCGATCAAGGAAACACCTACTTTGCACCGATATTGCACCAAATACATGTACCAAGCACCTTCGGTTGCATACCTGCAGGGGTTTACCATAGTAGGCCATGGAAGACCGATATACCGAACATAATCACTTTCTATCTCCTCGGGTGTTTGAGATAGCGCTTTGCGGTACAAGAACGAAAGTTAGATTTTATCTTGGTGCATCTTTTTGCCCAAGATCACAAGACCCTATCTACCAAGGCAAGAAAGTTGTGTGGGGACAAAATGTCCAAAAGTGCCCAAAGTGGCACACTTGAACCATATATTCGAGAAAAACACAAGTGTGGGCCCGAGCTAGCAAGTTGAAATGTTCTGACCGTCAGTAGCCCTAGTTGAGGTGCACTTATCATTATATGAGGCCAACGTGCCAGCTAGTCTCTAAAGGGGCGATATGGGTGTTCCAAGGTTTGTACCCAATTGAGGAAAAAACAGGGTAAGGTACGGTGTACCGCGAATAACTCGGGCTATAGATGTCCGATCGATGAGTTTGGCATATGTATGGAAAGGTCTCGACGAGACCTAACTACCCTGAAAGTATGAAGGCAAAGACTTGAATGACCGGGAAGTTATTAAGTGCACAAGTGGTAAAGTTGCACCAAAGTCCATGTTACCCGAAGTGGTACATGAACACCCAATATTCGACCAAAACACAAGTTTAGAGACGAGCTAGCGAGCTACATTGTTCAGACCGTCAGTAGCCCGCATCAAGACACGCATTTCATTATATTGAGCCTAGCCGCTAGCTCGACTCGAAGTCGGTCATATGGTTGGTTGATGGTTTGGACCGACCACGTGGTGTACCAAGGTGATGTACCTTTCATGAATTAAAACTCTGGCTGTATGGCACTGAGCGACAAGCTAAGGTGTGATTTGGAATAGTCTTGAGTGGGACTATTTAGGAAAAATGCGAACAAAAAATCACAAAGTCCTTGGGCGAAGCTATTAGCGAAACATAGAGCAAATTGGTACCAAAAACTATGGAAATGGGACTTGAGTCAAAAATAACCGCAAGTTGGAGAAGAGATAGCAAGCTTGCGTAGAACATTTATAACTAGTGCGTGGTATGACCAACAAAAATGTGTATGGGGCCAAGGCGCTGGCTGGCCTCCAAAGTGGTGATATGGGCGATTCAAAGTTTGTACCCAAGTATGAACAAGTATGGAAAAAACAGGGTAAGGTACCAAGTACCATGAATAACTTCGGCTGTAGATGGCCTAGCGAGGCAAACCGCATATCGTTGGAAAGGTATTGGGGAGACCTATCTACCCTGAAAGTTTCATGAGGCTGAGTTGAAAGACCACGGAGTTATTAGGTGATGATGGTCCAATTCGGGGACCAAGTCGCAGGAAATGGCACTTGACCAAAATCACGCTTGGAAGGTGAATACCGGCTTACCGGTAAGAGATAGCGACTTGGCGTAGAATATTCATAAGTTGGGCGTGTAAAGACGCAACTTTCATTATATGGGGGCAACCCGGTCAGGGTGCTCCAAGTCGGTCGTTTGGTCGGTTTATGGTTTGGGCCGACCATGTGGTGTACCAAGAAGAGGTACCTTTCATGAATTATAACTCGGTCAGTTTGCCACCGAGCGACAAGTTGCGATGTGATTTGGAATGGTCTTGAGTGGGACTATCAAGCAAAAATACAAATAGAAAATCAGCTTGTCCATGGCCGAAGCTATTAGTGAAACATATAGCAAAATGGGTCCAAAAACGAATGAAATGGGACTTGGACCAAGAATAACGGCAAGTTGGAGAAGAGATAGCAAGTTGACGTAGAACATTTATATTTTGGGCATAGTATGACCAACAAAAAAGTATTTGGGGCCAAGGTGCTGGCTGGCCTCCAAAGTGGAGATATGGGCGATACAAAGTTTGTACCCAAGTACGAACAAGTATGGAAAAAACAGGGTAAGGTACCAAGTACCATTAATAACTTCGGCTGTATATGGCCGAGCGAGGCAAACGGCTCACCGTTGGAAAGGTCTCGGGGAGACCTATCTACCCTGAAAGTTTCATGAGGCTGAGTTGAAAGACCACGGAGATATTAGGTGATTATGGTCGTATTCGGGGACCAAGTCGCAGGAAATGGCACTTGACCAAAATCCCCCTTGGAAGGTGAATACCGGCTTACCGGTAAGAGATAGCGACTTGGCGTAGAATATTCATAAGTTGGGCGTGTAGAGACGCAACTTTCATTATATGGGGCCAACCCGGTCAGGGTGCTCCAAGTCGGTCGTTTGGTCGGTTTATGGTTTGGGCCGACCACGTGGTGTACCAAGTTGAGGTACCTTTCATGAATTATAACTCGGTCAGTTTGCCACCGAGCGACAAGCTGCGGTGTGTTTTGGAATGGTCTTGAGTGGGACTATCAAGGAAAAATACAAATAGAAAATCAGCTTGTCCATGGCCGAAGCTATTAGTGATACATATAGCAAAATGGGTCCAAAAACGAATTAAATGGGACTTGGACCAAGAATAACGGCAAGTTGGAGAAGAGATAGCAAGTTGGCGTAGAACAATTATATTTGGTGCATGGTATGACCAACAAAAAAGTATATGAGGCCAAGATGCTGGCTGGCCTCCAAAGTGGAGATATGGGCGATACAAAGTTTGTACCCAAGTACGAACAAGTATGGAAAAAACAGGGTAAGGTACCAAGTACCATTAATAACTTCGGCTGTATATGGCCGAGCGAGGCAAACGGCTCACCGTTGGAAAGGTCTCGGGGAGACCTATCTACCCTGAAAGTTTCATGAGGCTGAGTTGAAAGACCACGGAGATATTAGGTGATGATGGTCGTATTCGGGGACCAAGTCGCAGGAAATGGCACTTGACCAAAATCCCCCTTGGAAGGTGAATACCGGCTTACCGGTAAGAGATAGCGACTTGGCGTAGAATATTCATAAGTTGGGCGTGTAGAGACGCAACTTTCATTATATGGGGCCAACCCGGTCAGGGTGCTCCAAGTCGGTCGTTTGGTCGGTTTATGGTTTGGGCCGACCACGTGGTGTACCAAGTTGAGGTACCTTTCATGAATTATAACTCGGTCAGTTTGCCACCGAGCGACAAGCTGCGGTGTGTTTTGGAATGGTCTTGAGTGGGACTATCAAGGAAAAATACAAATAGAAAATCAGCTTGTCCATGGCCGAAGCTATTAGTGATACATATAGCAAAATGGGTCCAAAAACGAATTAAATGGGACTTGGACCAAGAATAACGGCAAGTTGGAGAAGAGATAGCAAGTTGGCGTAGAACAATTATATTTGGTGCATGGTATGACCAACAAAAAAGTATATGAGGCCAAGATGCTGGCTGGCCTCCAAAGTGGAGATATGGGCGATCCAAAGTTTGTACCCAAGTATGGCAAAAACTGGTAGAGGTACCTTTCATGAATTACTGCTCAGGCTGTATGGCACTTAGCGGGACGCTTGGCTCTGGTATGGAATAGTCTTGAGTGGGACTATCAAGGAAAAATACGAACAAAAAATCACCATGTCCACGGACGAAGGTATTAGCGAAACTTAGAGCGAAATTGCGACCAAGTCGCTGGAAATGGCCCTTGGACCAAGTATACCGTCAAGGCGGTACGAGATAGCGAGTTGACGTGGAATATTTATAAGTTTGCCTCCACGAGACGAAAGTTTAGTTATATGGGGCCAACCCGCTCAGGGTTGTCCAAGTCGGTGATATGGCTGATCGAAATTTTCGACCAAGTACTGAGAAAACAGGGTAAGGTACCGTGTACCTCGAATAACTTTGGCTGTAGATGTCCGAGCGAGGCAATCGGCATAGCGTTGGAAAGGTCTTGAGGTGTTCTAGGCACCCTGAAAGTTTGAAAAGGCTATCTGGAAAACTCGTGGAGATATCAGAGAAACATTGGGCCCAAAAGATACCAAGTCGCAGGAAATGGGCCCTCCAAGAACACCCTAAAATCCCAATTACGGCTAAGTTGCAGGCCAGCTAGCGAAGTGAAATGTTCTAGGCATAACTAGAACACGTTAATGCGCAACTTTTTGAAACAGAACTTTTTTCGATATCTGGCCCCCAAAGGGGGGATATGGGCGATCAAAGGATTTTTCCAAGTTTCGGTACTTTTTACGGTATCGCTCATAGCTCCGGCTGTATGCAAGCAAATGACAATCTAAGACATGATTTGGAAAGGTATTGAGCAGTACTAACTTACGTTAGAACACAGCGAAGCGCTATCGGTTCATGGCAAGGCCGATATAAGCAGTCAAAGATGAAAAATGTTGACAAAATGAACAAAAATTACCTTGGTACGCGAATAGCGGCCAGGGATGAAGAGGTACGAAGGTGGTGTAGAACAATTATAATTAGGGCTTGGTACGCTCTAAAAGTTTGCCGAAGACTGCAAAGCGCTCAGACCCATAGAAAGTGGCCATTTGGGCCGAACAGTGCGTGCAAAGAGGTGAAAATGCAAAAATTGCACTTTGGGGGGCGATTTGCGGGGGGAAGGAGGGGTCGGAGGGCAAAATGTCCCTTGACCAAAAAGTCTTATCTCGTCGAGATCTACAACATTGCCGAAGACCGCAAAGCGCTAGCTCGCAATCGAAAAATCGAGAATTTGAAAATTTTCTAAGTCTTTGGCTCCCTAAGGAAAAGTTTCAAAAATCACGTTTGTCCCCAATTTTGAAGGGGAAGGAGTCGGTTCCGGGGCATGGTGTCTTCGGCAAAAAGTCTTATCTTTTTGCGTACTTTCGACTAGTTCAATAAAAATTTTTGACCCAAAATTTGTTCGGCGGACCCCTAGGTCGAAAAACCCGAAAAAATCCCAAAAAAGTCGAAAATGTCGAAAAATGAGAAAACCTCATATTCGGACTCTACACGAGCCCCAGATATTGAAAAGTGAAATCCGCGGTCGATTTGGAACAAAAAATTGACCTAGGCAAAGTTGTATGGAGGTAGGGACCCCTGAGAAAAAAGTTTGGTCCCGAGGCTCCTTGGACCACCAAGTCCCTAGGTCGGACCAAAATCGGAAAAAATCCGACCGAAGTCGAAAGTGTCGAAAATTTTAAAAAACCCCTTTTGGGGCCCTATGGCCTCCCTAGATAATGAAAAGTGAGGTCCGCGGCCGATCCGGAAGAAAAACTTGACCTAGGCAAACTTGTATGACGGTGGGGACCCAAAAAAATTTCGATGAGTGTAGTTTAGACAGGCCGGAAAATGTATCGGTGGTCCGTATCAAGGGACGTCTTTTAGTTCCATGGGGTGGTGGTCGTCGAACAAAGTCGCCTAGGTCGACCACCAGAAAGACCAGTCGTGTTGTAATGGATGTTTTGACCACTTTACTAGGGAAACCTAGTAGGTCGAAGCAAATTTGGGGTTCGAGATGAGTTGGTGAAAGTTGGTCCAACCTAGGTGTGCTTGGTGGAGGTTGACCATGAAAGTAGAGCATGATGGGAATGACCATAACTTTGGTTCTAGATGTCGGATCGATACACTTTCGGCAGTTTTGGAAAGGTGAAGGCCTGCTCTAGCTATGTTTCCTACCAAGCTGAGCGCCTACTAGTGACCCGGAGGAGGTATTAAGGGTCAAAGGCAAAAAGGGGTACCCTAAAGTGCATGTGACCAAGAAAATGGGAAAAACGGTATCGCCTATAGCTCAGGCTGTATGGCTCGGATCGGAAAGCTTGGATATGCGTTGGAAAGGTCTTGACGAGCGCTAGCTATGTGTCCTACCAAGCGAAGCGCTAGGTGTTGAGCAAGTCGGTCATATTAGAGGGCAAAGGTGAAAAATGGTGGTTTAGAGGCGAAAATTCACCTTATGATCGAAAATAGCGGGCGAACGATAAGAGCTACGAACACGGCGTAGAACAATCATAAGTACGTTACCACAAGACCTAACTTTGGCCAATATAGAGCGAGAAGATCGGAGGTACCCATCAGGGTGATATGGCTGGTTCAAAGTTGGACCAAAACGAGACTTGAGAAATGGGTTGAAACACGGTATCGCGAATAACTCAGGCTGTATGGAACGGATCGACAAGCTAAGATCAGTGTTGGAAAGGTCGAACCGAGCGCTAACTATAATCCCAAACAACCGAAGCGCTAAGTGTTGAGCAAAACTGAGTTATTAAGCGACAAAGTGGAAAAATAATACCAAAATGGCCAAAAATCACACAAGACCAAGAATACCGAGCAAGCGGTAAGAGATAGCGGGTTGACGTAGAATACTTATAAGTTTGCCTCTACGAGACCCAAAAGTCGTCCATAGAAAGCGAGAAGATCGGACCACTCTGGAAGGGTGATACGAGTGGTCAAAAATTAGCAAAAATGAAACATGGCTAAAATGGATTTGACTTGTGCACCATGTAGCTCCGGCTGTATGGCATGGATTGTAGAGCTAGGATATGTTTTGGAAAGGTAACACCCAGCGCTAGATACGACTAGAAGAAAGCAAAGCGCTAACTAGCATGATTTGGAAGTTATTAAGCGTCAAAGTCGAAAAATGTTACCAAAATTGAAACTCGAGTACATTGGGCCAAAAAGTACAAGTTGTGAAATTTGGACTTACGAGTAAAATACCGAGCAGGCGGTAAGAGATAGAGACTTGGTGTGGAACAATTATAAGTTGGGCATGTTATAACCTATATTTGGCCCGAACATAGTCTCGAGATCGGTGGTACCTAAAAGGGTGGTACAGGTGTTAGATGGTTTTCCCAGAGCATAAGCTCCACATGATATGGAAAACGGGAAACATCATAACTTCGGCTGTATGGCATGGAATGGAACGAACAAGGTATCGATGGAAAGAGAAAAGGTAGCGCTAACTATAATTCCTACCAAGCAAAGCGCTAGCATGTGACCGTTTGGGTGTTATTGTGAGTCAAAGTCAGAAATTGTTACCACGAGAGGCGAAAATCCGACTAAGTCCAAAAATACCGGGCTGGCGGTAAGAGATACGGCTTGGCCGTAGAACATTTATAAGTTGGCCAAGACAAGACCTAAGTTTCGTCCATAGACGACAAGAAGATCGATGGTACCTGAAGGTGAGATATGGGCGTCCCAAAGTGGGCCTTTGAAAAAGTGACAAACTTCCCTTATAACAGCATACGCGGAATATCTCTGGCTCTATGGCACCGAATAAGAAGTTGAGCTCAGCGATAGAAAGGTGATAGTCAGCGCTAAATATCATACGAACAGAGTGAAGCGCTAAAGGGAAAGGATCTTGGTGATATAAGGTGACAAAGTCGAGAAAAGTTGCCTAAAAATCATGAAAAATGTGAAAAAATGGCTAAGTCCCGGGTGCCTTAAGGGCAGGTTGATCGAATGTACCGAGCTGGCGGTACGAGATAGAGACTTAGTGTAGAACAATTATATGTTTGGCATGGCAAGACCTACATTCGGTCAATACAAAGTGAGAAGATCAAAGATACCCGCAAGGGTGATATTGGTGTTCAAAGGAAAAAAGCACTAAGTCTTGGGAAACTTATATGAAGAAAAAGGACCCTGATGGGTCATATGGTATTGATCGAAAAATCGGCTAAGTCCCAAAATGGGGATGTCAGAACTACACTCATGTGTTACCACATCAAGCAAGGCAAACTTATATGAAGCAAAGGACCCTGATGGGTCATATGGTATTGATCGAAAAATCGGCTAAGTCCCAAAATGGGGATGTCAGAACTACACTCAAATGTTACCACACCAAGCAAGGCAAACTTATATGAAGCAAAGGACCCTGATGGGTCATATGGTATTTTACGAAAAATCGGCTAAGTCCCAAAATGGGGATGTCAGAACTACACTCAAATGTTACCACACCAAGCAAGGCAAACTTATATGAAGCAAAGGACCCTGATGGGTCATATGGTATTTTACGAAAAATCGGCTAAGTCCCAAAATGGGGATGTCAGAACTACACTCATATGTTACCACACCAAGCAAGGCAAACTTATATGAAGCAAAGGACACTGATGGGTCATATGGTACTATACGAAAAATCGGCTAAGTCCCAAAATGGGGATGTCAGAACTACACTCAAATGTTACCACACCAAGCAAGGCAAACTTATATGAAGCAAAGGACCCTGATGGGTCATATGGTACTTTACGAAAAATCGGCTAAGTCCCAAAATGGGGATGTCAGAACTACACTCAAATGTTACCACACCAAGCAAGGCAAACTTATATGAAGGCAAGGTCCCTGATGGGTCATATGGTATTATACGAAAAATCGGCTAAGTCCCAAAATGGGGATGTCAGAACTACACTCATATGTTACCACACCAAGCAAGGCAAACTTATATGAAGGCAAGGACCCTGATGGGTCATATGGTATTGATCGAAAAATCGGCTAAGTCCCAAAATGGGGATGTCAGAACTACACTCAAATGTTACCACACCAAGCAAGGCAAACTTATATGAAGCAAAGGACCCTGATGGGTCATATGGTATTTTACGAAAAATCGGCTAAGTCCCAAAATGGGGATGTCAGAACTACACTCATATGTTACCACACCAAGCAAGGCAAACTTATATGAAGGCAAGGACCCTGATGGGTCATATGGTATTTTACGAAAAATCGGCTAAGTCCCAAAATGGGGATGTCAGAACTACACTCAAATGTTACCACACCAAGCAAGGCAAACTTATATGAAGCAAAGGACCCTGATGGGTCATATGGTACTTTACGAAAAATCGGCTAAGTCCCAAAATGGGGATGTCAGAACTACACTCAAATGTTACCACACCAAGCAAGGCAAACTTATATGAAGGCAAGGTCCCTGATGGGTCATATGGTATTATACGAAAAATCGGCTAAGTCCCAAAATGGGGATGTCAGAACTACACTCAAATGTTACCACACCAAGCAAGGCAAACTTATATGAAGCAAAGGACCCTGATGGGTCATATGGTATTTTACGAAAAATCGGCTAAGTCCCAAAATGGGGATGTCAGAACTACACTCAAATGTTACCACACCAAGCAAGGCAAACTACCTAGGTGAACCCTAGGAAGAAACACGGACCAAGTCAGATGGCCTAAGTCAAGAGAACAAGTGACCTAGGCAAAGTTGTATGACGGTGAGGACCCTGAAAAATCGGGTTAGTGTAGTTTAGACAGGGTAGGTTTTTGGGTCGGCCGAACTCCCTTATTTTGGGTTTTGGCCTCATCAAGAAGCTACACCTAGGCAAACTGCCTAGGGTGAAAGTGCGAAGACCAATCGAATAGTAAGACAAGTTTTGACCGATCGCCCTAGGCAAGCTTGTATGAAGAAAGGGACCCTATGGGTCATGTGGAAATACATGAAAAATCGGCTAAGTCCCAAAATTGGGATGTCTGAACTACACTAAAAAGTTACCACATCAAGCAAGGCAAACTACCTAGGTGAACCCTAGCAAGAAACACGGACCAAGTCAGATGGCCTAAGTCAAGAGTGCAAGTGACCTAGGCAAAGTTGTATGACGGTGAGGACCCTGAAAAATCTGGTTAGTGTAGTTTAGACAGGGGAGGTTTTTGGGTCGGCTGAACCTCCTTATTTTGGGTTTTGACCTCCTCAAGAAGCTACACCTAGGCAAACTGCCTAGGGTGAAAGTGCGAAGACCAATCGAATAGTAAGACAAGTTTTGACCGATCGCCCTAGGCAAGCTTGTATGAAGAAAGGGACCCTATGGGTCATGTGGAAATACATGAAAAATCGGCTAAGTCCCAAAATTGGGATGTCTGAACTACACTAAAAAGTTACCACATCAAGCAAGGCAAAGTACCTAGGTGAACCCTAGCAAGAAACACGGACCAAGTCAGATGGCCTAAGTCAAGAGAACAAGTGACCTAGGCAAAGTTGTATGACGGTGAGGACCCTGAAAAATCTGGTTAGTGTAGTTTAGACAGGGGAGGTTTTTGGGTCGGCTGAACCTCCTTATTTTGGGTTTTGACCTCCTCAAGAAGCTACACCTAGGCAAACTGCCTAGGGTGAAAGTGCGAAGACCAATCGAATAGTAAGACAAGTTTTGACCGATCGCCCTAGGCAAGCTTGTATGAAGAAAGGGACCCTATGGGTCATATGGAAATACATGAAAAATCGGCTAAGTCCCAAAATGGGGATGTCTGAACTACACTAAAAAGTTACCACATCAAGCAAGGCAAAGTACCTAGGTGAACCCTAGGAAGAAACACGGACCAAGTCAGATGGGCTAAGTCAAGAGTACAAGTGACCTAGGCAAAGTTGTATGGCGCTGAGGACCCTGAAAAATCGGGTTAGTGTAGTTCAGACAGGGGAGGTTTCTGGGTCGGCTGAACCTCCTTATTTCGGGTTTTGGCCTCCTCAAGAAGACAGACCTAGGCAAACTGCCTAGGGTGAAAGTGCGAAGACCAATCGAATAGTAAGACAAGTTTTGACCGATCGCCCTAGGCAAGCTTGTATGAAGAAAGGGACCCTATGGGTCATATGGAAATATACGAAAAATCGGCTAAGTCCCGAAATTGGGATGTCTGAACTACACTAAAAAGTTACCACATCAAGCAAGGCAAAGTACCTAGGTGAATCCTAGGAAGAAACACGGACCAAGTCAGATGGCCTAAGTCAAGAGTACAAGTGACCTAGGCAAAGTTGTATGGCGCTAAGGACCATGAAAAATCGGGTTAGTGTAGTTAAGACAGGGGAGGTTTCAGGGTCGGCTGGACCTCCTTATTTCGGGTTTTGGCCTCCTCAAGAAGACAGACCTAGGCGAACTGCCTAGGGTGAAAGTGCGAAGACCAATCGAATAGTAAGACAAGTTTTGACCGATCGCCCTAGGCAAGCTTGTATGAAGAAAGGGACCCTATGGGTCATATGGAAATACATGAAAAATCGGCTAAGTCCCAAAATTAGGATGTCTGAACTACACTAAAAAGTTACCACATCAAGCAAGGCAAAGTACCTAGGTGAACCCTAGGAAGAAACACGGACCAAGTCGGATGGCCTAAGTCAAGAGTACAAGTGACCTAGGCAAAGTTGTATGGCGCTGAGGACCCTGAAAAATCGGGTTAGTGTAGTTCAGACAGGGGAGGTTTCAGGGTCGGCCGAACCTCCTTATTTCGGGTTTTGGCCTCCTCAAGAAGACAGACCTAGGCGAACTGCCTAGGGTGAAAGTGCGAAGACCAATCGAATAGTAAGACAAGTTTTGACCGATCGCCCTAGGCAAGCTTGTATGAAGAAAGGGACCCTATGGGTCATATGGAAATATACGAAAAATCGGCTAAGTCCCAAAATTGGGATGTCAGAACTACACTATAAAGTTACCACATTAGCAAGGCAGACTTGTATGAAGAACGGGACCCTGGTGAAAGTAGCAAATATCCCAAACCGAACATGAATATTATACACACAAGAGTACGAACATAAAGGAACACGGACCAAGCGTACCGAGAGAATCGGTACTATAGAACCCTCGTGGTTCTACACAAAGACTTTATGTTAGGGGTTCAAGCCCCATAGTACTCAAACGGTGACAGTAGCAAATATCCCAAAACGAACGTGAATCTTATTCACAAGAGTACGAACATAAAGGAACACGGACCAAGCGTACCGAGAGAATCGGTACTATAGAGCCCTCGTGGTTCTACACAAAGACTTTATGTTCGGGGTTCACACCCCAAATCGAACGTGGAATTTACTTTCTGATGGTCATGCGGTCGTCCAAAGGGGTCTAGTATCCTGGGATGACAAGCATCACGGGCACAGCTCGTATCAAAACAGTCGAAGAGGCCCGCGAAAGCTTGCTTTCCATGGCTATGCGATGCACAAATTGAGTTTACTCACCGTAGTATAAAACGAACGAACCGAACCTATCCGAGTAGGGATAATGGGCGCAGTAACATACTTCTGTGACCCAGCGAGAGTTGAACGAGGTGACATGAACTGTCAGTGGCTTATATCAGATGGGATACATACATGAGATTGCTTTCAAATCTACACTCGAAAACCTAACCAAGTAAAAGCGAACGTGGGGAGGATTCGAAACCGGTAACGAAATCTTAAGCTGGAAAGAGTCATCACTATGGATACATATTATGCGAAACCAATCAAGTGCTCATTACTGATCCAAAACCGAAGAGCACTAGTGAACACCTTAATCTCACCCTAGTTCACATCCAAGTGATCGACCACGTGTGTGAAGCAAAGACCAATCGAATTCCTGAATGAACCGAACACTATGAACAAATGGCCAAAAACGTTATAACTATCCAAACATACTACTATCTAGCGAAAGTCATCACGATGGAACCATACCATGATCTTTAACCTATAGCGCTCACCATATTCCTACCCAGAGTGCAAGTGAACAGATTGCCCACCCCTACCCAGTTCACAACCACGTGATCGACTAACATACCGAGGTTACCACAAGTCAAAGTTATACGTTTACAAGCGCAAGACCAATCGAAAACCCCGAAAGCAATCTCGACCCAAAATGTATTATCCGTGAGTGTAGTCGAGTCTCGTACTCGTCATCTGTAATCGTCGGATAGAATATCCAGTACACGGTTGTCTTTCCAAATGAAATCTACATACAGAACTCGCTCTTGGCAAATGGGTGGCAATGGCGCAATCAGGAGCGAGTTCCCGTCCGGGTGCCAAGTGATTGGCAAATGTCTGGGGGAAAGCAACCATATATTGATTTGTCTGTTAGTGTACTGGGTGTTTGAGGTATGTAGTATCCACGCTTGGTTGGGTGTGTCAGAGGACCATGGATGCGTTCACAACCCCAATTGGGGTACATCGGGAATGATTTTGTGGAACCGATGTGCCCGGCACACACTAAGTTTTGTTGCAAGTTAATAGTGTGCCATGTCCGGGGGGGTTGTGATTAAACTCTGGTGAATTGCGTACTGTGGTGATTGGGGTATGAAAGCCCCGCAGTTGCAATGATCGGACGCGCCTAGCGTGTCCTTTAGTTGATGGTAGGGAAATGAAGGCCCTTGTCAGCTCACCTAAGTATTCATGGAAGTTTGGCATAAGGTCGCTGTGGTAGGGGTATGAAGGCCCCGTCAGCGCATGCACAATCGGGCGCACGTGCGCTTAGCGGAGTCGAATGCCGCTCAAGTGCCTGTCCGGTGCATCGGGTGTGTGTGATACGAGGGCAATGAGGTTCGCACGGGGGCTCGCCTCCCGTGTGCTACCGGACTTGACAACATATAGAACGTGGTGTTTGCTCCTCCGGGTGCAATGGGACAATGAACATTCGAACGCAAAGTCGGAATTCTGGTTGATCCTACCAGTAATATACGCTCGTCTCAAAGGTTAAGCCATGCATGTCTAAGTACAAACAGATTTAATGTGAAACCGCATAAGGCTCAGTATAACAGCTATAATTTACGAGATCATCAACCTAGTTACTTGGATAACTGTGGAAAATCTAGAGCTAATACATGCAACATGCCAGGACCCTCGCGGGAACTGGTGCACTTATTAGTCAAACCAATCGCGGGTTCTCCGTGTCATTGAGTTGAAGTCTGGATAATGATGCTGATCGTATGGTCTCGCACCGACGACAGATCTCGCAAATATCTGCCCTATCAACTATGGATGGTAGTATAGAGGACTACCATGGTTGCAACGGGTAACGGGGAATCAGGGTTCGATTCCGGAGAGGGAGCCTGAGAAATGGCTACCACATCCAAGGAAGGCAGCAGGCGCGTAAATTACCCAATCCCGGGACGGGGAGGTAGTGACGAGAAATAACAATATGAAACTCTTTAATGATGTTTCATAATTGGAATGAGTAGAGCATAAATCCTTCTACGAGGATCAAGTGGAGGGCAAGTCTGGTGCCAGCAGCCGCGGTAATTCCAGCTCCACTAGCGTATATTAAAATTGTTGCGGTTAAAACGTTCGAAGTTGATACTTGTCCAACACAGTCCGGCTCCGCCGACCCGGTCAACCCGTGGTCGGTGGGCCAAGTCGGAATCTGGTTGCGACTCAATGGTGTGGTAGGGCACCAAGTCTGTGTCATGGTGTGCCCTTCAACGGGTGCAAGTGTAACATAGAGCTCGACCGCTCACGTTTACCTTGAACAAATTAGAGTGCTTAAAGCAGGGTGCCCAAACGCCCTAGAATAATCTTGCATGGAATAATGGAATACGACCTTGGTCTAATCTTTCATTGGTTTGTACTCAGACCGGAGGTAATGATTAACAGAAGTAGTTGGGGACACTAGTATTACGGCGCGAGAGGTGAAATTCGTAGACCGTCGTAAGACTAACTAAAGCGAAGGCATTTGTCAAGGATGCTTTCTTTAATCAAGAACGAAAGTTAGAGGATCGAAGGCGATTAGATACCGCCCTAGTTCTAACCGTAAACGATGCCAACTAGCAATTGGGAGACGCTACAACCAGGTGCTCTCAGTAGCTTCCGGGAAACCAAAGTCAGGTTCCGGGGGAAGTATGGTTGCAAAGTTGAAACTTAAAGGAATTGACGGAAGGGCACCACAATGAAATGGAGCTTGCGGTTCAATTTGACTCAACACGGGAAAACTTACCAGGTCCGAACTTATGGAGGTGAGACAGATTAATAGCTCTTTCTCAAATTTAAGGGTAGTGGTGCATGGCCGTTCTTAGTTCGTGGATTGATTTGTCTGGTTAATTCCGATAACGAACGTGACTCACATATGCTAACTAGAACGCAGTCAGCGTTAATGCGTCGATGCCGATTGGAACGGGTTAGGACCTTTCGGTGGAGTATGACCTGACACCTTCGCTGTTCGTGTGCGCAAGTGCACTTACGGTACGCTGCTTAGCAGGACAATTTGTGTTTAGCAAAATGAGATCGAGCGATAACAGGTCCGTGATGCCCTTAGATGTTCTGGGCTACACGCGTGCTACAATGTGGGTAGCAGCGTGTCTCCTATTCCGAGAGGAACGGGAAATCACTCAAATACTCACTTAGTAGGGATTATGGATTGCAATGGTCCATATGAACTCGGAACTTCTAGTAAGTGCTGGTCATCAGCCAGCGTTGAATACGTCCCTGCCCTTTGTACACACCGCCCGTCGCTACTACCGATGGATTATTTAGTGAGGTCTTTGGAGATGATCGTTCGCTGGATCCTCGTGAACCGCGTCTGCTTTATCGAAGTTGACCGAACTTGATGATTTAGAGGAAGTAAAAGTCGTAACAAGGTTTCCGTAGGTGAACCTGCGGAAGGATCATTAGTGGCCAAGTGATCCTTCCAGAAGTCCGAACCTGCGGGTTGAGACTTCGGCACAAGTTGCCATATGATAATTGACGAAACACTATAGAAGTCCGAACCTGCGGGTTGAGACTTAGGCACAAGTTGCCATATGAACATTGACGAAACACTATGAAGTCCGAACCAGCGGGTTGAGACTTAGGCACAAGTTGCCTTATACATGACTTCGAACAAATACACAAGTCCGAACCTGCGGGTTGAGACTTAGGCACAAGTTGCCTTATACATGACTTCGAACAAATACACAAGTCCGAACCTGCGGGTTGAGACTTAGGCACAAGTTGCCATATGAAAGTTGACGAAACACTAACAAGTCCGAACCTGCGGGTTGAGACTTAGGCACACGTTGCCTTATACATGACTTCGAACAAATACACAAGTCCGAACCTGCGGGTTGAGACTTAGGCACAAGTTGCCTTATACATACATTGGCCAAATAAACAGAAGTCCGAACCTGCGGGTTGAGACTTAGGCACAAGTTGCCATATTATATTCGATCAAACACTAAGTAGTCCGAACCTGCGGGTTGAGACTCAAGACCGTAACAAGATGTCACTATACAAGTCCGAACCTAAGGGTTGAGACTTAATGCGATCTAGATACCAAGTTGACATCCAATACCTGTTGAGCAAAACCAAAGATTCCCTGTTCTCGAATGATTACACTATATAACAGGGAATCTTGAAGAAATCAAGCAAGCGTGAAACAAAGTCATCACTTGGGCATGCTCGATAGCCAACCACATGACCTTAACCTAAGAGAGCATGCAAACCACATGATACCTATAAACGATTAACCCGCCCTAGTTCAATCGTTCACCAAGTGATGACTTCAGTATGGCTAAGAGAAAAACTTTTAAATGGGAAAAACTCTAAGTCCGAACCTCCGGGTTGAGACTTCCGCGTCGGAGGTGGGCGCACCTCCTATCCGAAAGATGATGAATCAGGGGTGTTCGGTCAGCAATGGTCGGATACCCCGTCGTAGTCCAACTATGACAATCAAGGTCAAGACCTCCGGGTTGAGACTTTCCGCGAGTACAAGCATAAAGGAACACGGACCAAGCCGTACCGAGAGAATCGGTACTAGAGCCCTCGTGGTTCTACATTGAGAGAGCCCTCGTGGTTCTCATTAGGGGCTTTATGCAAGTCGTACTCAATACTGTGGTGTGAAGTATAAAGTAGTCCTCGCCTGGTCCACGCTGCTTCGGCGGTCCTGGGTAAGATAGTTAATTCTAGCTTGCCCTATAGTGGAATGAGGACACTTAATGCTTCGTCTTTTAGCGGCGGCTAGACTCCTCCTCACGGGGAACGAGTTGACGCACACAGCGGCGGCTTACGCACTATGGCAATCATGGATGCCTGAAGATTCCGTGAAGTTCTCCCCTGGTCCACGCTGCCTCGGCAGTCCTGGGTAAAATGGAATATTTCCAGCTTGCCCTATAGTGGAAGAGGACTATCCAACAATACAAAGTCAAGACCTCCGGGTTGAGACTTTCCGCGTCGGTGGTGTCGCGCACCGCCTATCCGAAAGATGGTGTAACAGGGGTGTTCGATCAGCAATGGTCGGATGCCCCGTCATAGTCCAACTATGACAACCAAAGTCAAGACCTCCGGGTTGAGACTTTCCGCGTCCGGAGGTACGCGTACCGCCTACCCGAAAGATGGTGTGCTTCTGGGGTATTCGATGAGTCGGATACCCCGTCGTAGTCCAACTATGACAATACAAAGTCAAGACCTCCGGGTTGAGACTTCCGCGTCGGAGGTGCGCGCACCGCCTACCCGAAAGATGGTGAATCAGGGGTGTTCGATCAGCAATGGTCGGATGCCCCGTCGTAGTCCAACTATGACAATCAAAGTCAAGACCTCCGGGTTGAGACTTCCGCGTCCGGAGGTACGCGTACCGCCTACCCGAAAGATGGTGAATCAGGGGTGTTCGATCAGCAATGGTCGGATGCCCCGTCGTAGTCCAACTATGACAATACAAAGTCAAGACCTCCGGGTTGAGACTTTTCGCGAGTACAAGCATAAAGGAACACGGACCAAGCCGTACCGAGAGAATCGGTACTAGAGCCCTCGTGGTTCTACATTGAGAGAGCCCTCGTGGTTCTCATTAGGGGCTTTATGCAAGTCGTACTCAATACTGTGGTGTGAAGTATAAAGTATAGAGTCCTCCACTGGTCCACGCTGCTCCGGCGGTCCTGGGTAAGATAGTTCATTCTAGCTTGCCCTATGTGGAAGAGGACTCAATACCCTACCTGTTGAGCTTGAAACAAAGTCATCACTTGGGCATGCTCATATTGCCATACACAATTACATTATATTCGAATGAGCATGCAAGCGACCCTATATAGACCGAACCAAAACGATAGATACCGCCGTAGTTCACCCCCACCAAGTGATGACTTCAGTATGGCTAGTGTGTGAAGTATAAAGTATAGTCCTCCCCTGGTCCACACTGCTTCGGCGGTCCTGGGTAAGATAGTTAGTTCTAGCTTGCCCTATGTGGAAGAGGACACAATACTTAATACTTAGAGTACAAGCATAAAGGAACACGGACCAAGCCGTACCGAGAGAATCGGTACTAGAGCCCTCGCGGTTCTACATTGTGAGCCCTCGTGGTTCAAACTAGATACTTTATGCAAGGCGTACTCAAAACTGTGGTGTGAAGTATAAAGTATAGTCCTCATCTGGTCCACGCTGCTTCGGCGGTCCTGGGTAAGATAGTTAATTCTAGCTTGCCCTATGTGGAAGAGGACACAATACCTAATACTGTGGTGTAATGGACAAGGTATAGTCCTCCACTGGTCCACGCTGCTCCGGCGGTCCTGGGTAAGATAGTTCATTCTAGCTTGCCCTATGTGGAAGAGGACTCAATACCCTACCTGTTGAGCTTGAAACAAAGTCATCACTTGGGCATGCTCATATTGCCATACAATATTCCATTATCTACTAATGAGCATGCAGCTATATGATTATAACCTGTAAACGATTACCCCGCCGTAGTTCAGCGCTTCAACCAAGTGAAGACTTCAGTATGGCTAGTGTGTGAAGTATAAAGTATAGTCCTCCCCTGGTCCACACTGCTTCGGCGGTCCTGGGTAAGATAGTTCATTCTAGCTTGCCCTATGTGGAAGAGGGCACATTACTCAATACTGTGGTGTTATGAACAAAGTATAGTCCTCCTCTGGTCCACGCTGCTTCGGCGGTCCTGGGTAAGATAGTTAATTCTAGCTTGCCCTATGTGGAAGAGGGCATACAAGACAAAGTATAGTTCTCCCCTGGTCCACGCTGCTTCGGCGGTCCTGGGTAAGATAGTTAATTCTAGCTTGCCCTATGTGGAAGAGAGCATACATGAACCAAGAACGAAGGTTATGATCGAGGAATGATTCGACAACTAACCGATGGTATGAAATGTGAAGAATTCAAGCAAGCACACAATCAAGTCATCACTTGGGCATGCTCGATAGCCAACCTCATGACATTAACCTAGTAGAGCATGCGAAAACCAATATATATGTAAACGATGCCCCTCCCTAGTTCAGCGCTTCAACCAAGTGATGACTTCAGAATGGCTAAATCAAATCGGTTCAAAACATACCATCGGTACCCTATTGAAACACACAAGTCGATATCAAACCTCATGATTGTGTAGTCCTCCACTGGTCCACGCCGCTTCGGCCGTCCTGGGTAAAATGGAACATTCCAGCTTGCCCTATGTGGAAGAGGGCACATTACTCAATACTGTGGTGTGAAGTATAAAGTACAGTTCTCCCCTGGTCCACGCTGCTTCGGCGGTCCTGGGTAAGATAGTTCATTCTAGCTTGCCCTATGTGGAAGAGGACACTTAATACTTCGTCTCTAAGCGGCGGCTTGACTCCTCCCTACGGGGAACGGGTTTACGCGCACAGCGGCGGCTTACGCACTATGGCAGTCATGGATGCCTTACGTTTCTATGAAAAGTGTGTTCCTCCCCTGGTCCACGCTGCTTCGGCAGTCCTGGGTAAGATAGTTAGTTCTAGCTTGCCCTATGTGGAAGAGGACACGTAGACTTACTGTGGTGTGAAGTATAAAGTTCAGTTCTCCCCTGGTCCACGCCGCTTCGGCCGTCCTGGGTAAAATGGATTCATCCAGCTTGCCCTATGTGGAATGAGGACACTTTATGCTTCGTCTCTAAGCGGCGGCTTGCTCCTCCCTACGGGGAACGGGTATACGCGCACAGCGGCGGCTTACGTTATGGCAGTCATGGATGCCTTACGTTTCCATGAAAAGTGTGTTCCTCCCCTGGTCCACGCTGCTTCGGCAGTCCTGGGTAAGATAGTTAGTTCTAGCTTGCCCTATGTGGAAGAGGACACGTAGACTTACTGTGGTGTGAAGTATAAGGTTCAG
>NW_026525192.1:462500-482500 GCF_943734705.1 Anopheles coustani
CGAGCGTTGCGGCCCAGAGGCCTTACCGCCTTTCACTGCGGGTTCGTCAAGAACTTGGAGATGGTCGCAACGCATCGGGTCCTCCCGGGGTACTTGGTGTTTGGATGCTGGCTTGGTGATTAAACACTTGATATTCCATCTTCGGATGAATTTCGGGTGTCACCTGTTGCCTAAGACCACTTGCATGTTTAGCTCGCCGTGGGGTAGCAAGCGTTGTGATCTAATGGCCTTACCGGGCAAACACTTTCGGTTCGTCAAGGACTTGGAGTGCCGGGACGGGTTGGCGGATCCATCACTCTGAGTATGCCGGGTTGATACTTGGGGTTGGTTTGGTTTTGGTGACCCAATACTAGATGTACCATCTCGGTGGTATGTCAGTATCACCTATACTCCAGACCACTTGCATGGTTAGCAAGCGTTGTGATCTAATGGCCCAACCGGGCAAACACTTTGGGTTCGCGAGGACTTGGAGTGCCGGGACGGGTTGGCGGATCCAACACTCTGGGTACCTCCGGGTACTTGGGGTTGGTTGAGGACTTGGTGAACAAACACTTGATATACACTCTTCGGATGTACTTCGGGTATCGCCTGTTGTCCGAGACCACTTGCATGGTTAGCAAGCGTTGTGGTCTAATGGCCCTACCGGGCAAACACTTTGGGTTCGCGAGGACTTGGAGTGCCGGGACGGGTTGGCGGATCCAACACTCTGGGTACCTCCGGGTACTTGGGGTTGGTTGAGGACTTGGTGAACAAACACTTGATATACACTCTTCGGATGTACTTCGGGTATCGCCTGTTGTCCGAGACCACTTGCATGGTTAGCAAGCGTTGTGGTCTAATGGCCCTACCGGGCAAATACTTTGGGTTCGCGAGGACTTAGAGTGCTGGTAGTGGTTGGCGGACCCAACACTCTGGGTACCTCCGGGTACTTGGGGTTGGTTGAGAACTTGGTGAAGATACCCCTGTCACCTTGTTCGAGGCCACTTGCATGGTAGCAAGCGTTGTGATACAATGGCCCTACCGGGCAAACACTTTGGGTTCGCAAGGACTTGGAGTGCCGGGACGGGTTGGCGGATCCAACACTCTGGGTACCTCCGGGTACTTGGGGTTGGTTGAGGACTTGGTGAGCAAACACTTGATATACGTTCTTCGGATGTACTTCGGGTGTCACCTGTTGTCCGAGGCCACTTGCATGGTCAACGGTTGAGGTGGTGATGGCGGGTCGGTGCTGTAGGGTGCCGGCCTGTTGGCTGCCTTGGCCGGGTTGGTTGGTTAACACTTGATTGAGCTTGCACCCGAGGGTAATGGCACTTGAAGGTGGGTACCGGCCGGCTGACCTGGTGTGATGGTTGGTTGGTGAACACTTGGCGGTACTTGCACTTGGCTGTGCTTGGACTTGAAGGTGGGATCCGGCTGGCCTAGGCCATTGGTGGTTGGTTGGTTGGTTAGCCCTTAGCTGGGCTGGCTGGCTGGCTGGCCATCGGTGGTGTGGTGTGTTGGGCGGTTGGTGAACACTTGGCGGTACTTGCACTTGGCTGTGCTTGGACTTGAAGGTGGGATCCGGCTGGCCTAGGCCATTGGTGGTTGGTTGGTGGGTTAGCCCTTAGTTGGGCTGGCTGGCTGGCTGGCCATCGGTGGTGTGGTGTGGTGTGGTGTGTGGAGTCGAGCATCGCGCGCCGTTGCCTTCTTCGGAGTGTTGTGGGTACGCAAGTGCTTGCAGTGCAAAGAGGTTGGTGATGGAGTGACATTGCCTTCACCATGGAGTTGCGGGTACTTAGGTACTTGCAAGGAGATGGTGGTATGGTGGTGTTGCGTGTGTGGTGTTCGATTAGAAAGATATAATTTCTAAGTCCGGATTAGTGCTGTCAGTGGGGCCGCCGCTAACAGGTCCTGCACGGCCACCGTGGGGCTTGACTTGGCGCTATTCCGGACTTGGGGCGATCACGATGTCCCCGTGCGGGACTTAGAAGATGGAAGAACACAAGTACCCTTATCCCATGACTTGTGAGCGATTGGCATACGTTACCACATGAAGAGAAAAATTGGCTAAGTCCCGGATCCATATTATTTGAAGAGAAAAATCGGCTAAGTCCCGGATCCATATTATATGAAGAGAAAAATCGGCTAAGTCCAGGATCCATATATAATAACCTAATAATCGGCTAAGTCCAGGATCCATATTATATGAAGAGAAAAATCGGCTAAGTCCAGGATCCATATTATATGAAGAGAAAAATCGGCTAAGTCCCGGATCCATATTATATGAAGAGAAAAATCGGCTAAGTCCAGGATCCATATATAATAACCTAATAATCGGCTAAGTCCAGGATCCATATTATATGAAGAGAAAAATCGGCTAAGTCCGAGATTGGGTCTGTCAGAAATACACTTCCAAGTTACCACACAAGCAAGCAAGATGGCCTAGTGATGGATCCATATGATATGAAGAGAAAAATCGGCTAAGTCCAGGATCCATATAATATGAAGAGAAAAATCGGCTAAGTCCGAGATTGGGTCTGTCAGAAATACACTATCAAGTTACCACACAAGCAAGCAAGATGGCCTAGTGATGGATCCATATAATATGAAGAGAAAAATCGGCTAAGTCCCAGATTGGGTCTGTCAGACATACACGTTCAAGTTACCACACAAGCAAGCAAGATGGCCTAGTGATGGATCCATATGATATCGAGAGAAAAATCGGCTAAGTCCCAGATTGGGTCTGTCAGAAATACACTTCCAAGTTACCACACAAGCAAGCAAGATGGCCTAGTGATGGATCCATATGATATGAAGAGAAAAATCGGCTAAGTCCCAGATTGGGTCTGTCAGAAATACACTTCCAAGTTACCACACAAGCAAGCAAGATGGCCTAGTGATGGATCCATATGATATGAAGAGAAAAATCGGCTAAGTCCCAGATTGGGTCTGTCAGAACTACACTCAAATGTTACCACACAAGCAAGCAAGATGGCCTAAGGATGGATCCATATAATATGAAGAGAAAAATCGGCTAAGTCCCAGATTGGGTCTGTCAGAAATACACTTCCAAGTTACCACGCAAGCAAGCAAGATGGCCTAGTGATGGATCCATATGATATGAAGAGAAAAATCGGCTAAGTCCCAGATTGGGTCTGTCAGAAATACACTATCAAGTTACCACACAAGCAAGCAAGATGGCCTAGTGATGGATCCATATGATATGAAGAGAAAAATCGGCTAAGTCCGAGATTGGGTCTGTCAGAAATACACTTTCAAGTTACCACACAAGCAAGCAAGATGGCCTAGTGATGGATCCATATAATATGAAGAGAAAAATCGGCTAAGTCCGAGATTGGGTCTGTCGGAAATACACTTTCAAGTTACCACACAAGCAAGCAAGTTACCACATGAAGAGAAAGCCGGCAAAGTCCGGGAATGTTACCACATGAACTGGAAAATGGGCAAAAACCTACCTTCACAGGCAACGTGAATAAGTCAGGCTGTAGACATCGGATCGACAAGCCAAAGACTGATATGGAAAGGAAATGAGTAGTACTAGCTTTCCTGAGAGTTGCAGAGCTTAGACTGCATATGAACGAAAGTTATTAAGCGTCAAAGTCAGAGAAGTTACCCAAAGGAACACAAGTTCCAACTTAGAGCATGTATACCGCCTAGACGGTAAGAGGTACGGCCAGGCTGAGGAATAAGGAAATGTTGGCCAACATGTTCCCTAACTATCCCCCGAAGACCGCAAAGCAATCCAACATCAACCAAGAAAGTTATAGCCCGATCAAGGAAACACCTACTTTGCACCGATATTGCACCAAATACATGTACCAAGCACCTTCGGTTGCATACCTGCAGGGGCTTACCATAGTAGGCCATGGAAGACCGATATACCGAACATAATCACTTTCTATCTCCTCGGGTGTTGGAGGTAGCGCTTTGCGGTACAAGAACGAAAGTTAGACCATATCTTGGTGCATCTTTTTGCCCAAAAACACAAGACCCTATCTACCAAGGCAAGAAAGTTGTGTGGGGACAAAATGTCCAAAAGTGCCCAAAGTGGCACACTTGAACCATATATTCGAGAAAAACACAAGTGTGGGCCCGAGCTAGCAAGTTGAAATGTTCTGACCGTCAGTAGCCCTAGTTGAGGTGCACTTATCATTATATGAGGCCAACGTGCCAGCTAGTCTCTAAAGGGGCGATATGGGTGTTCCAAGGTTTGTACCCAATTGAGGAAAAAACAGGGTAAGGTACGGTGTACCGCGAATAACTCGGGCTATAGATGTCCGATCGATGAGTTTGGCATATGTATGGAAAGGTCTCGACGAGACCTAACTACCCTGAAAGTATGAAGGCAAAGACTTGAATGACCGGGAAGTTATTAAGTGCACAAGTGGTAAAGTTGCACCAAAGTCCATGTTACCCGAAGTGGTACATAAACACCCAATATTCGACCAAAACACAAGTTTAGAGACGAGCTAGCGAGCTACATTGTTCAGACCGTCAGTAGCCCGCATCAAGACACGCATTTCATTATATTGAGCCTAGCCGCTAGCTCGACTCGAAGTCGGTCATATGGTTGGTTGATGGTTTGGACCGACCACGTGGTGTACCAAGGTGATGTACCTTTCATGAATTAAAACTCTGGCTGTATGGCACTGAGCGACAAGCTAAGGTGTGATTTGGAATAGTCTTGAGTGGGACTATTTAGGAAAAATGCGAACAAAAAATCACAAAGTCCTTGGGCGAAGCTATTAGCGAAACATAGAGCAAATTGGTACCAAAAACTATGGAAATGGGACTTGAGTCAAAAATAACCGCAAGTTGGAGAAGAGATAGCAAGCTTGCGTAGAACAATTATATTTGGTGCATGGTATCACCAACAAAAAAGTATATGGGGCCAAGGTGCTGGCTGGCCTCCAAAGTGGAGATATGGGCGATCCAAAGTTTGTACCCAAGTACGAACAAGTATGGAAAAAACAGGGTAAGGTACCAAGTACCATTAATAACTTCGGCTGTAGATGGCCGAGCGAGGCAAACGGCTCACCGTTGGAAAGGTCTTGGGGAGACCTATCTACCCTGAAAGTTTCATGAGGCTGAGTTGAAAGACCACGGAGATATTAGGTGATGATGGTCCAATTCGGGGACCAAGTCGCAGGAAATGGCGCTTGACCAAAATCACCCTTGGAAGGTGAATACCGGCTTACCGGTAAGAGATAGCGACTTGGCGTAGAATATTCATAAGTTGGGCGTGTAGAGACGCAACTTTTATTATATGGGGCCAACCCGGTCAGGGTGCTCCAAGTCGGTCGTTTGGTTGGTTTATGGTTTGGGCCGACCACGTGGTGTGCCAAGTTGAGGTACCTTTCATGAATTATAACTTGGTCAGTTTGCCACCGAGCGACAAGCTGCGGTGTGTTTTGGAATGGTCTTGAGTGGGACTATCAAGGAAAAATACCAATCGAAAATCAGCTTGTCCATGGCCGAAGCTATTAGTGAAACATATAGCAAAATGGGTCCAAAAACGAATGAAATGGGAATTGGACCAAGAATAACGGCAAGTTGGAGAAGAGATAGCAAGTTGGCGTAGAACATTTATATTTTGGGTATAGTATGACCAACAAAAAAGTATTTGGGGCCAAGGTGCTGGCTGGCCTCCAAAGTGGAGATATGGGCGATACAAAGTTTGTACCCAAGTACGAACAAGTATGGAAAAAACAGGGTAAGGTACCAAGTACCATTAATAACTTCGGCTGTATATGGCCGAGCGAGGCAAACGGCTCACCGTTGGAAAGGTCTCGGGGAGACCTATCTACCCTGAAAGTTTCATGAGGCTGAGTTGAAAGACCACGGAGATATTAGGTGATGATGGTCGTATTCGGGGACCAAGTCGCAGGAAATGGCACTTGACCAAAATCCCCCTTGGAAGGTGAATACCGGCTTACCGGTAAGAGATAGCGACTTGGCGTAGAATATTCATAAGTTGGGCGTGTAGAGACGCAACTTTCATTATATGGGGCCAACCCGGTCAGGGTGCTCCAAGTCGGTCGTTTGGTCGGTTTATGGTTTGGGCCGACCACGTGGTGTACCAAGTTGAGGTACCTTTCATGAATTATAACTCGGTCAGTTTGCCACCGAGCGACAAGCTGCGGTGTGTTTTGGAATGGTCTTGAGTGGGACTATCAAGCAAAAATACAAATAGAAAATCAGCTTGTCCATGGCCGAAGCTATTAGTGAAACATATAGCAAAATGGGTCCAAAAACGAATGAAATGGGACTTGGACCAAGAATAACGGCAAGTTGGAGAAGAGATAGCAAGTTGACGTAGAACATTTATATTTTGGGCATAGTATGACCAACAAAAAAGTATTTGGGGCCAAGGTGCTGGCTGGCCTCCAAAGTGGAGATATGGGCGATACAAAGTTTGTACCCAAGTACGAACAAGTATGGAAAAAACAGGGTAAGGTACCAAGTACCATTAATAACTTCGGCTGTATATGGCCGAGCGAGGCAAACGGCTCACCGTTGGAAAGGTCTCGGGGAGACCTATCTACCCTGAAAGTTTCATGAGGCTGAGTTGAAAGACCACGGAGATATTAGGTGATGATGGTCGTATTCGGGGACCAAGTCGCAGGAAATGGCACTTGACCAAAATCCCCCTTGGAAGGTGAATACCGGCTTACCGGTAAGAGATAGCGACTTGGCGTAGAATATTCATAAGTTGGGCGTGTAGAGACGCAACTTTCATTATATGGGGCCAACCCGGTCAGGGTGCTCCAAGTCGGTCGTTTGGTCGGTTTATGGTTTGGGCCGACCACGTGGTGTACCAAGTTGAGGTACCTTTCATGAATTATAACTCGGTCAGTTTGCCACCGAGCGACAAGCTGCGGTGTGTTTTGGAATGGTCTTGAGTGGGACTATCAAGGAAAAATACAAATAGAAAATCAGCTTGTCCATGGCCGAAGCTATTAGTGAAACATATAGCAAAATGGGTCCAAAAACGTATGAAATGGGACTTGGACCAAGAATAACGGCAAGTTGGAGAAGAGATAGCAAGTTGGCGTAGAACAATTATATTTGGTGCATGGTATGACCAACAAAAAAGTATATGAGGCCAAGGTGCTGGCTGGCCTCAAAAGTGGAGATATGGGCGATCCAAAGTTTGTACCCAAGTATGGCAAAAACTGGTAGAGGTACCTTTCATGAATTACTGCTCAGGCTGTATGGCACTTAGCGGGACGCTTGGCTCTGGTATGGAATAGTCTTGAGTGGGACTATCAAGGAAAAAGACGAACAAAAAATCACCATGTCCACGGACGAAGGTATTAGCGAAACTTAGAGCGAAATTGCGACCAAGTCGCTGGAAATGGCCCTTGGACCAAGTATACCGTCAAGGCGGTACGAGATAGCGAGTTGACGTGGAATATTTATAAGTTTGCCTCCACGAGACGAAAGTTTAGTTATATGGGGCCAACCCGCTCAGGGTTGTCCAAGTCGGTCATATGGCTGATCGAAATTTTCGACCAAGTACTGAGAAAACAGGGTAAGGTACCGTGTACCTCGAATAACTTTGGCTGTAGATGTCCGAGCGAGGCAAACGGCATAGCGTTGGAAAGGTCTTGAGGTGTTCTAGGCACCCTGAAAGTTTGAAAAGGCTATCTGGAAAACTCGTGGAGATATTAGAGAAACATTGGGCCCAAAAGATACCAAGTCGCAGGAAATGGGCCCTCCAAGAACACCCTAAAATCCCAATTACGGCTAAGTTGCAGGCCAGCTAGCGAAGTGAAATGTTCTAGGCATAACTAGAACACGTTAATGCGCAACTTTTTGAATCAGAACTTTTTTCGATATCTGGCCCCCAAAGGGGGGATATGGGCGATCAAAGGATTTTTCCAAGTTTCGGTACTTTTTACGGTATCGCTCATAGCTCCGGCTGTATGCAAGCAAATGACAATCTAAGACATGATTTGGAAAGGTATTGAGCAGTACTAACTTACGTTAGAACACAGCGAAGCGCTATCGGTTCATGGCAAGGCCGATATAAGCAGTCAAAGATGAAAAATGTTGACAAAATGAACAAAAATTACCTTGGTACGCGAATAGCGGCCAGGGATGAAGAGGTACGAAGGTAATGTAGAACAATTATAATTAGGACTTGGTACGCTCTAAAAGTTTGCCGAAGACCGCAAAGCGCTCAGACCCATAGAAAGTGGCCATTTGGGCCGAACAGTGCGTGCAAAGAGGTGAAAATGCAAAAATTGCACTTTGGTGGGCGATTTGCGGGGGGAAGGAGGGGTCGGAGGGCAAAATGTCCCTTGACCAAAAAGTCTTATCTCGTCGAGATCTACAACATTGCCGAAGACCGCAAAGCGCTAGCTCGCAATCGAAAAATCGAGAATTTGAAAATTTTCTAAGTCTTGGGCTCCCTAAGGAAAAGTTTCAAAAATCACGTTTGTCCCCAATTTTGAAGGGGAAGGAGTCGGTTCCGGGGCATGGTGTCTTCGGCAAAAAGTCTTATCTTTTTGCGTACTTTCGACTAGTTCAATAAAAATTTTTGACCCAAAATTTGTTCGGCGGACCCCTAGGTCGAAAAAC
This sequence comes from Anopheles coustani, assembly GCF_943734705.1. Taxonomy (NCBI): domain Eukaryota; kingdom Metazoa; phylum Arthropoda; class Insecta; order Diptera; family Culicidae; genus Anopheles; species Anopheles coustani. The sequence goes on from NW_026525192.1 coordinate 471,087, forward strand.
CCGAAAAAAGTCGAAAAAAGTCGAAAATGTCGAAAAATGAGAAAACCTCATATTCGGACTCTACACGAGCCCCAGATATTGAAAAGTGAAATCCGCGGTCGATTTGGAACAAAAAATTGACCTAGGCAAAGTTGTATGGAGGTAGGGACCCCTGAGAAAAAAGTTTGGTCCCGAGGCTCCTTGGACCACCAAGTCCCTAGGTCGGACCAAAATCGGAAAAAATCCGACCAAAGTCGAAAGTGTCGAAAATTTTAAAAAACCCCTTTTGGGGCCCTATGGCCTCCCTAGATAATGAAAAGTGAGGTCCGCGGCCGATCCGGAAGAAAAACTTGACCTAGGCAAACTTGTATGACGGTGGGGACCCAAAAAAATTTCGATGAGTGTAGTTTAGACAGGCCGGAAAATGTATCGGTGGTCCGTATCAAGGGACGTCTTTTAGTTCCATGGGGTGGTGGTCGTCGAACAAAGTCGCCTAGGTCGACCACCAGAAAGACCAGTCGTGTTGTAATGGATGTTTTGACCACTTTACTAGGGAAACCTAGTAGGTCGAAGCAAATTTGGGGTTCGAGATGAGTTGGTGAAAGTTGGTCCAACCTAGGTGTGCTTGGTGGAGGTTGACCATGAAAGTAGAGCATGATAGGAATGACCATAACTTTGGTTCTAGATGTCGGATCGGTACACTTGAGGCAGTTTTGGAAAGGTGAAGGCCTGCTCTAGCTATGTTTCCTTCCAAGCTGAGCGCCTACTAGTGACCCGGAGGAGGTATTAAGGGTCAAAGGCAAAAAGGGGTACCCTAAAGTGCATGTGACCAAGAAAATGGGAAAAACGGTATCGCCTATAGCTCAGGCTGTATGGCTCGGATCGGAAAGCTTGGATATGCGTTGGAAAGGTCTTGACGAGCGCTAGCTATGTGTCCTACCAAGCGAAGCGCTAGGTGTTGAGCAAGTCGGTCATATTAGAGGGCAAAGGTGAAAAATGGTGGTTTAGAGGCGAAAATTCACCTTATGATCGAAAATAGCGGGCGAACGATAAGAGCTACGAACACGGCGTAGAACAATCAAAAGTACGTTACCACAAGACCTAACTTTGGCCAATATAGAGTGAGAAGATCGGAGGTACCCATCAGGGTGATATGGCTGGTTCAAAGTTGGACCAAAACGAGACTTGAGAAATGGGTTGAAACACGGTATCGCGAATAACTCAGGCTGTATGGAACGGATCGACAAGCTAAGATCAGTGTTGGAAAGGTCGAACCGAGCGCTAACTATAATCCCAAACAACCGAAGCGCTAAGTGTTGAGCAAAACTGAGTTATTAAGCGACAAAGTGGAAAAATAATACCAAAATGGCCAAAAATCACACAAGACCAAGAATACCGAGCAGGCGGTAAGAGATAGCGGGTTGACGTAGAATACTTATAAGTTTGCCTCTACGAGACCTAAAAGTCGGCCATAGAAAGCGAGAAGATCGGACCACTCTGGAAGGGTGATACGAGTGGTCAAAAATTGGCAAAAATGAAACATGGCTAAAATGGATTTGACTTGTGCACCATGTAGCTCCGGCTGTATGGCATGGATTGTAAAGCTAGGATATGTTTTGGAAAGGTAACACCCAGCGCTAGATACGACTAGAAGAAATCAAAGCGCTAACTAGCATGATTTGGAAGTTATTAAACGACAAAGTCGAAAAATGTTACCAAAATTGAAACTCGAGTACATTGGGCCAAAAAGTACAAGTTGTGAAATTTGGACTTACGAGTAAAATACCGAGCAGGCGGTAAGAGATAGAGACTTGGTGTAGAACAATTATAAGTTGGGCATGTTATAACCTATATTTGGCCCGAACATAGTGTCGAGATCGGTGGCACCCAAAAGGGTGGTACAGGTGTTAGATGGTTTGCCCAGAGCATAAGCTCCACATGATATGGAAAACGGGAAACATCATAACTTCGGCTGTATGGCATGGAATGGAACGAACAAGGTATCGATGGAAAGAGAAAAGGAAGCGCTAACTATAATTTTTGCCAAGCAAAGCGCTAGCATGTGACCGTTCAGGTGTTATTGTGAGTCAAAGTCAGAAATTGTTACCACGAGAGGCGAAAATCCGTCTAAGTCCAAAAATACCGGGCTGGCGGTAAGAGATACGGCTTGGCCGTAGAACATTTATAAGTTGGCCAAGACAAGACCTAAGTTTCGTCCATAGACGACAAGAAGATCGAAGATACGTGAAGGTGAGATATGGGCGTCCCAAAGTGGGCCTTTGAAAAAGTGACAAACTTCCCTTATAACAGCATACACCAAATATCTCTGGCTCTATGGCACCGAATAAGAAGTTGAGGTCAGCGATAGAAAGGTGATAGTCAGCGCTAAATATCATACGAACAGAGTGAAGCGCTAAAGGGAAAGGATCTTGGTGATATAAGGTGACAAAGTCGAGAAAAGTTGCCTCAAAATCATGAAAAATGTGAAAAAATGGCTAAGTCCCGGGTGCCTTAAGGGCAGGTTGATCGAATGTACCGAGCTGGCGGTACGAGATAGAGACTTGGTGTAGAACAATTATATGTTTGGCATGGCAAGACCTACATTTGGTCAATACAAAGTGAGAAGATCAAAGAAACCCGTAAGGGTGATATTGGTGTCCAAAGGTAAAAAGCACTAAGTCTTGGGAAACTTATATGAAGAAAAAGGACCCTGATGGGTCATATAGGATGGATCGAAAAATCGGCTAAGTCCCAAAATGGGGATGTCAGAACTACACTCAAATGTTACCACACCAAGCAAGGCAAACTTATATGAAGCAAAGGACCCTGATGGGTCATATGGTATTGGTCGAAAAATCGGCTAAGTCCCAAAATGGGGATGTCAGAACTACACTCATGTGTTACCACACCAAGCAAGGCAAACTTATATGAAGCAAAGGACCCTGATGGGTCATATGGTATTTTACGAAAAATCGGCTAAGTCCCAAAATGGTGATGTCAGAACTACACTAAAATGTTACCACACCAAGCAAGGCAAACTTATATGAAGGCAAGGACCCTGATGGGTCATATGGTATTGATTGAAAAATCGGCTAAGTCCCAAAATGGGGATGTCAGAACTACACTCAAATGTTACCACACCAAGCAAGGCAAACTTATATGAAGCAAAGGACCCATATGGGTCATATGGTATTTTACGAAAAATCGGCTAAGTCCCAAAATGATGATGTCAGAACTACACTCAAATGTTACCATACCAAGCAAGGCAAACTTATATGAAGGAAAGGACCCATATGGGTCATATGGTATTTTACGAAAAATCGGCTAAGTCCCAAAATGAGGATGTCAGAACTACACTAAAAAGTTACCACACCAAGCAAGGCAAAGTACCTAGGTGAACCCTAGGAAGAAACACGGACCAAGTCAGATGGCCTAAGTCAATAGAACAAGTGACCTAGGCAAAGTTGTATGGCGCTGAGGACCCTGAAAAATCTGGTTAGTGTAGTTTAGACAGGGTAGGTTTTTGGGTCGGCCGAACCCCCTTATTTTGGGTTTTGGCCTCATCAAGAAGCTACACCTAGGCAAACTGCCTAGGGTGAAAGTGCGAAGACCAATCGAATAGTAAGACAAGTTTTGACCGATCGCCCTAGGCAAGCTTGTATGAAGAAAGGGACCCTATGGGTCATATGGAAATACATGAAAAATCGGCTAAGTCCCAAAATTAGGATGTCTGAACTACACTAAAAAGTTACCACATCAAGCAAGGCAAAGTACCTAGGTGAACCCTAGGAAGAAACACGGACCAAGTCGGATGGCCTAAGTCAAGAGTACAAGTGACCTAGGCAAAGTTGTATGGCGCTGAGGACCCTGAAAAATCGGGTTAGTGTAGTTCAGACAGGGGAGGTTTCAGGGTCGGCCGAACCTCCTTATTTCGGGTTTTGGCCTCCTCAAGAAGACAGACCTAGGCGAACTGCCCAGGGTGAAAGTGCGAAGACCAATCGAATAGTAAGACAAGTTTTGACCGATCGCCCTAGGCAAGCTTGTATGAAGAAAGGGACCCTATGGGTCATATGGAAATATACGAAAAATCGGCTAAGTCCCAAAATTGGGATGTCAGAACTACACTATAAAGTTACCACATTAGCAAGGCAGACTTGTATGAAGAACGGGACCCTGGTGAAAGTAGCAAATATCCCAAACCGAACATGAATATTATACACACAAGAGTACGAACATAAAGGAACACGGACCAAGCGTACCGAGAGAATCGGTACTATAGAGCCCTCGTGGTTCTACACAAAGACTTTATGTTCGGGGTTCACACCCCAAATCGAACGTGGAATTTACTTTCTGATGGTCATGCGGTCGTCCAAAGGGGTCTAGTATCCTGGGATGACAAGCATCACGGGCACAGCTCGTATCAAAACAGTCGAAGAGGCCCGCGAAAGCTTGCTTTCCATGGCTATGCGATGCACAAATTGAGTTTACTCACCGTAGTATAAAACGAACGAACCGAACCTATCCGAGTAGGGATAATGGGCGCAGTAACATACTTCTGTGACCCAGCGAGAGTTGAACGAGGTGACATGAACTGTCAGTGGCTTATATCAGATGGGATACATACATGAGATTGCTTTCAAAGCTACACTCGAAAACCTAACCAAGTAAAAGCGAACGTGGGGAGGATTCGAAACTGGTAACGAAATCTTAAGCTGGAAAGAGTCATCACTATGGATACATATTATGCGAAACCAATCAAGTGCTCAGTACTGATCCAAAACCTAAGAGCACTAGTGAACACCTTAATCTCACCCTAGTTCACATCCAAGTGATCGACCACGTGTGTGAAGCAAAGACCAATCGAATTCCTCAATGAACCGAACACTATGAACAAATGGCCAAAAACGTTATAACTATCCAAACATCCTACTATCTAACGAAAGTCATCACGATGGAACCATACCATGATCTTTAACCTATAGCGCTCACCATATTCCTACCCAGAGTGCAAGTGAACAGATTGCCCACCCGTACCCAGTTCACAACCACGTGATCGACTAACATACCGAGGTTACCACAAGTCAAAGTTATACGTTTACAAGCGCAAGACCAATCGAAAACCCCGAAAGCAATCTCGACCCAAAATGTATTATCCGTGAGTGTAGTCGAGTCTCGTACTCGTCATCTGTAATCGTCGGATAGAATATCCAGTACACGGTTGTCTTTCCAAATGAAATCTACATACAGAACTCGCTCTTGGCAAATGGGTGGCATTGGCGCAATCAGGAGCGAGTTCCCGTCCGGGTGCCAAGTGATTGGCAAATGTCTGGGGGAAAGCAACCATATGTTGATTTGTCTGTTAGTGTACTGGGTGTTTGAGGTATGTAGTATCCACGCTTGGTTGGGTGTGTCAGAGGACCATGGATGCGTTCACAACCCCAATTGGGGTACATCGGGAATGATTTTGTGGAACCGATGTGCCCGGCACACACTAAGTTTTGTTGCAAGTTAATAGTGTGCCATGTCCGGGGGGGTTGTGATTAAACTCTGGTGAATTGCGTACTGTGGTGATTGGGGTATGAAAGCCCCGCAGTTGCAATGATCGGACGCGCCTAGCGTGTCCTTTAGTTGATGGTAGGGAAATGAAGGCCCTTGTCAGCTCACCTAAGTATTCATGGAAGTTTGGCATAAGGTCGCTGTGGTAGGGGTATGAAGGCCCCGTCAGCGCATGCACAATCGGGCGCACGTGCGCTTAGCGGAGTCGAATGCCGCTCAAGTGCCTGTCCGGTGCATCGGGTGTGTGTGATACGAGGGCAATGAGGTTCGCACGGGGGCTCGCCTCCCGTGTGCTACCGGACTTGACAACATATAGAACGTGGTGTTTGCTCCTCCGGGTGCAATGGGACAATGAACATTCGAACGCAAAGTCGGAATTCTGGTTGATCCTACCAGTAATATACGCTCGTCTCAAAGGTTAAGCCATGCATGTCTAAGTACAAACAGATTTAATGTGAAACCGCATAAGGCTCAGTATAACAGCTATAATTTACGAGATCATCAACCTAGTTACTTGGATAACTGTGGAAAATCTAGAGCTAATACATGCAACATGCCAGGACCCTCGCGGGAACTGGTGCACTTATTAGTCAAACCAATCGCGGGTTCTCCGTGTCATTGAGTTGAAGTCTGGATAATGATGCTGATCGTATGGTCTCGCACCGACGACAGATCTCGCAAATATCTGCCCTATCAACTATGGATGGTAGTATAGAGGACTACCATGGTTGCAACGGGTAACGGGGAATCAGGGTTCGATTCCGGAGAGGGAGCCTGAGAAATGGCTACCACATCCAAGGAAGGCAGCAGGCGCGTAAATTACCCAATCCCGGGACGGGGAGGTAGTGACGAGAAATAACAATATGAAACTCTTTAATGATGTTTCATAATTGGAATGAGTAGAGCATAAATCCTTCTACGAGGATCAAGTGGAGGGCAAGTCTGGTGCCAGCAGCCGCGGTAATTCCAGCTCCACTAGCGTATATTAAAATTGTTGCGGTTAAAACGTTCGAAGTTGATACTTGTCCAACACAGTCCGGCTCCGCCGACCCGGTCAACCCGTGGTCGGTGGGCCAAGTCGGAATCTGGTTGCGACTCAATGGTGTGGTAGGGCACCAAGTCTGTGTCATGGTGTGCCCTTCAACGGGTGCAAGTGTAACATAGAGCTCGACCGCTCACGTTTACCTTGAACAAATTAGAGTGCTTAAAGCAGGGTGCCCAAACGCCCTAGAATAATCTTGCATGGAATAATGGAATACGACCTTGGTCTAATCTTTCATTGGTTTGTACTCAGACCGGAGGTAATGATTAACAGAAGTAGTTGGGGACACTAGTATTACGGCGCGAGAGGTGAAATTCGTAGACCGTCGTAAGACTAACTAAAGCGAAGGCATTTGTCAAGGATGCTTTCTTTAATCAAGAACGAAAGTTAGAGGATCGAAGGCGATTAGATACCGCCCTAGTTCTAACCGTAAACGATGCCAACTAGCAATTGGGAGACGCTACAACCAGGTGCTCTCAGTAGCTTCCGGGAAACCAAAGTCAGGTTCCGGGGGAAGTATGGTTGCAAAGTTGAAACTTAAAGGAATTGACGGAAGGGCACCACAATGAAATGGAGCTTGCGGTTCAATTTGACTCAACACGGGAAAACTTACCAGGTCCGAACTTATGGAGGTGAGACAGATTAATAGCTCTTTCTCAAATTTAAGGGTAGTGGTGCATGGCCGTTCTTAGTTCGTGGATTGATTTGTCTGGTTAATTCCGATAACGAACGTGACTCACATATGCTAACTAGAACGCAGTCAGCGTTAATGCGTCGATGCCGATTGGAACGGGTTAGGACCTTTCGGTGGAGTATGACCTGACACCTTCGCTGTTCGTGTGCGCAAGTGCACTTACGGTACGCTGCTTAGCAGGACAATTTGTGTTTAGCAAAATGAGATCGAGCGATAACAGGTCCGTGATGCCCTTAGATGTTCTGGGCTACACGCGTGCTACAATGTGGGTAGCAGCGTGTCTCCTATTCCGAGAGGAACGGGAAATCACTCAAATACTCACTTAGTAGGGATTATGGATTGCAATGGTCCATATGAACTCGGAACTTCTAGTAAGTGCTGGTCATCAGCCAGCGTTGAATACGTCCCTGCCCTTTGTACACACCGCCCGTCGCTACTACCGATGGATTATTTAGTGAGGTCTTTGGAGATGATCGTTCGCTGGATCCTCGTGAACCGCGTCTGCTTTATCGAAGTTGACCGAACTTGATGATTTAGAGGAAGTAAAAGTCGTAACAAGGTTTCCGTAGGTGAACCTGCGGAAGGATCATTAGTGGCCAAGTGATCCTTCCAGAAGTCCGAACCTGCGGGTTGAGACTTCGGCACAAGTTGCCATATGATAATTGACGAAACACTATAGAAGTCCGAACCTGCGGGTTGAGACTTAGGCACAAGTTGCCATATGAACATTGACGAAACACTATGAAGTCCGAACCTGCGGGTTGAGACTTAGGCACAAGTTGCCTTATACATGACTTCGAACAAATACACAAGTCCGAACCTGCGGGTTGATACTTAGGCACAAGTTGCCTTATACATGACTTCGAACAAATACACAAGTCCGAACCTGCGGGTTGAGACTTAGGCACAAGTTGCCATATGAAAGTTGACGAAACACTAACAAGTCCGAACCTGCGAGTTGAGACTTAGGCACACGTTGCCTTATACATGACTTCGAACAAATACACAAGTCCGAACCTGCGGGTTGAGACTTAGGCACAAGTTGCCTTATACATACATTGGCCAAATAAACAGAAGTCCGAACCTGCGGGTTGAGACTTAATGCGATCTAGATACCAAGTTGACATCCAATACCTGTTGAGCAAAACCAAAGATTCCCTGTTCTCGAATGAATACACTATATAACAGGGAATCATGAAGAAATCAAGCAAGCGTGAAACAAAGTCATCACTTGGGCATGCTCGATAGCCAACCACATGACATTAACCTAAGAGAGCATGCAAACCACATGATACCTATAAACGATTAACCCGCCCTAGTTCAATCGTTCACCAAGTGATGACTTCAGTATGGCTAAGAGAAAAACTTTTAAATGGGAAAAACTCTAAGTCCGAACCTCCGGGTTGAGACTTCCGCGTCGGAGGTGGGCGCACCTCCTATCCGAAAGATGGTGAATCAGGGGTGTTCGATCAGCAATGGTCGGATGCCCCGTCGTAGTCCAACTATGACAATCAAAGTCAAGACCTCCGGGTTGAGACTTTCCGCGAGTACAAGCATAAAGGAACACGGACCAAGCCGTACCGAGAGAATCGGTACTAGAGCCCTCGTGGTTCTACATTGAGAGAGCCCTCGTGGTTCTCATTAGAGGCTTTATGCAAGTCGTACTCAATACTGTGGTGTGAAGTATAAAGTAGTCCTCGCCTGGTCCACGCTGCTTCGGCGGTCCTGGGTAAGATAGTTCATTCTAGCTTGCCCTATAGTGGAATGAGGACACTTAATGCTTCGTCTTTTAGCGGCGGCTAGACTCCTCCTCACGGGGAACGAGTTGACGCACACAGCGGCGGCTTACGCACTATGGCAATCATGGATGCCTGAAGATTCCGTGAAGTTCTCCCCTGGTCCACGCTGCCTCGGCAGTCCTGGGTAAAATGGAATATTTCCAGCTTGCCCTATAGTGGAAGAGGACTATCCAACAATACAAAGTCAAGACCTCCGGGTTGAGACTTTCCGCGTCGGTGGTGTCGCGCACCGCCTATCCGAAAGATGGTGTAACAGGGGTGTTCGATCAGCAATGGTCGGATGCCCCGTCATAGTCCAACTATGACAACCAAAGTCAAGACCTCCGGGTTGAGACTTTCCGCGTCCGGAGGTACGCGTACCGCCTACCCGAAAGATGGTGTGCTTCTGGGGTATTCGATGAGTCGGATACCCCGTCGTAGTCCAACTATGACAATACAAAGTCAAGACCTCCGGGTTGAGACTTCCGCGTCGGAGGTGCGCGCACCGCCTACCCGAAAGATGATGAATCAGGGGTGTTCGATCAGCAATGGTCGGATGCCCCGTCGTAGTCCAACTATGACAATCAAAGTCAAGACCTCCGGGTTGAGACTTTCTAAGAGTACAAGCATAAAGGAACACGGACCAAGCCGTACCGAGAGAATCGGTACTAGAGCCCTCGTGGTTCTACATTGAGAGAGCCCTCGTGGTTCTCATTAGGGGCTTTATGCAAGTCGTACTCAATACTGTGGTGTGAAGTATAAAGTATAGAGTCCTCCACTGGTCCACGCTGCTCCGGCGGTCCTGGGTAAGATAGTTCATTCTAGCTTGCCCTATGTGGAAGAGGACTCAATACCCTACCTGTTGAGCTTGAAACAAAGTCATCACTTGGGCATGCTCATATTGCCATACACAATTACATTATATTCGAATGAGCATGCAAGCGACCCTATATAGACCGAACCAAAACGATAGATACCGCCGTAGTTCACCCCCACCAAGTGATGACTTCAGTATGGCTAGTGTGTGAAGTATAAAGTATAGTCCTCCCCTGGTCCACACTGCTTCGGCGGTCCTGGGTAAGATAGTTAGTTCTAGCTTGCCCTATGTGGAAGAGGACACAATACTTAATACTTAGAGTACAAGCATAAAGGAACACGGACCAAGCCGTACCGAGAGAATCGGTACTAGAGCCCTCGCGGTTCTACATTGTGAGCCCTCGTGGTTCAAACTAGATACTTTATGCAAGGCGTACTCAAAACTGTGGTGTGAAGTATAAAGTATAGTCCTCATCTGGTCCACGCTGCTTCGGCGGTCCTGGGTAAGATAGTTAATTCTAGCTTGCCCTATGTGGAAGAGGACACAATACCTAATACTGTGGTGTAATGGACAAGGTATAGTCCTCCACTGGTCCACGCTGCTCCGGCGGTCCTGGGTAAGATAGTTCATTCTAGCTTGCCCTATGTGGAAGAGGACTCAATACCCTACCTGTTGAGCTTGAAACAAAGTCATCACTTGGGCATGCTCATATTGCCATACAATATTCCATTATCTACTAATGAGCATGCAGCTATATGATTATAACCTGTAAACGATTACCCCGCCGTAGTTCAGCGCTTCAACCAAGTGAAGACTTCAGTATGGCTAGTGTGTGAAGTATAAAGTATAGTCCTCCCCTGGTCCACACTGCTTCGGCGGTCCTGGGTAAGATAGTTAGTTCTAGCTTGCCCTATGGTGGAAGAGGACACCATACTTAATACTGTGGTGTAATGAACAAAGTATAGTCCTCCACTGGTCCACGCTGCTTTGCAGTCCTGGGTAAGATAGTTAATTCTAGCTTGCCCTATGTGGAAGAGGGCATACAAGACAAAGTATAGTTCTCCCCTGGTCCACGCTGCTTCGGCGGTCCTGGGTAAGATAGTTAATTCTAGCTTGCCCTATGTGGAAGAGAGCATACATGAACCAAGAACGAAGGTTATGATCGAGGAATGATTCGACAACTAACCGATGGTATGAAATGTGAAGAATTCAAGCAAGCACACAATCAAGTCATCACTTGGGCATGCTCGATAGCCAACCTCATGACATTAACCTAGTAGAGCATGCGAAAACCAATATATATGTAAACGATGCCCCTCCCTAGTTCAGCGCTTCAACCAAGTGATGACTTCAGAATGGCTAAATCAAATCGGTTCAAAACATACCATCGGTACCCTATTGAAACACACAAGTCGATATCAAACCTCATGATTGTGTAGTCCTCCACTGGTCCACGCCGCTTCGGCGGTCCTGGGTAAGATAGTTCATTCTAGCTTGCCCTATGTGGAAGAGGGCACATTACTCAATACTGTGGTGTTATGAACAAAG
>NW_026525192.1:490000-512500 GCF_943734705.1 Anopheles coustani
ACTTGGAGTGCTGGTAGTGGTTGGCGGACCCAACACTCTGGGTACCTCCGGGTACTTGGGGTTGGTTGAGAACTTGGTGAAGATACCCCTGTCACCTTGTTCGAGGCCACTTGCATGGTCGCAAGCGTTGTGATACAATGGCCCTACCGGGCAAACACTTTGGGTTCGCAAGGACTTGGAGTGCCGGGACGGGTTGGCGGATCCAACACTCTGGGTACCTCCGGGTACTTGGGGTTGGTTGAGGACTTGGTGAGCAAACACTTGATATACGTTCTTCGGATGTACTTCGGGTGTCACCTGTTGTCCGAGGCCACTTGCATGGTCAACGGTTGAGGTGGTGATGGCGGGTCGGTGCTGTAGGGTGCCGGCCTGTTGGCTGCCTTGGCCGGGTTGGTTGGTTAACACTTGATTGGGCTTGCACCCGAGGGTAATGGCACTTGAAGGTGGGTACTGGCCGGCTGACCTGGTGTGATGGTTGGTTGGTGAACACTTGGCGGTACTTGCACTTGGCTGTGCTTGGACTTGAAGGTGGGATCCGGCTGGCCTAGGCCATTGGTGGTTGGTTGGTGGGTTAGCCCTTAGCTGGGCTGGCTGGCTGGCTGGCCATCGGTGGTGTGGTGTGGTGAGGTGTGTGGAGTCGAGCATCGCGCGCCGTTGCCTTCTTCGGAGTGTTGTAGGTACGCAAGTGCTTGCAATGCAAAGAGGTTGGTGATGGAGTGACATTGCCTTCACCATGGAGTTGCGGGTACTTAGGTACTTGCAAGGAGATGGTGGTATGGTGGTGTTGCGTGTGTGGTGTTCGATTAGAAAGATATAATTTCTAAGTCCGGATTAGTGCTGTCAGTGGGGCCGCCGCTAACAGGTCCTGCACGGCCACCGTGGGGCTTGACTTGGCGCTATTCCGGACTTGGGGCGATCACGATGTCCCCGTGCGGGACTTAGAAGATGGAAGAACACAAGTACCCTTATCCCATGACTTGTGAGCGATTGGCATACGTTACCACATGAAGAGAAAAATTGGCTAAGTCCCGGATCCATATTATTTGAAGAGAAAAATCGGCTAAGTCCCGGATCCATATTATATGAAGAGAAAAATCGGCTAAGTCCAGGATCCATATCATATGAAGAGAAATATCGGCTAAGTCCAGGATCCATATATAATAACCTAATAATCGGCTAAGTCCAGGATCCGTATTATATGAAGAGAAAAATCGGCTATGTCCAGGATCCATATATAATAACCTAATAATCGGCTAAGTCCAGGATCCATATATAATAACCTAATAACAGGCTAAGTCCAGGATCCATATTATATGAAGAGAAAAATCGGCTAAGTCCGAGATTGGGTCTGTCAGACATACACTATCAAGTTACCACACAAGCAAGCAAGATGGCCTAGTGATGGATCCATATAATATGAAGAGAAAAATCGGCTAAGTCCGAGATTGGGTCTGTCAGAAATACACTTCCAAGTTACCACACAAGCAAGCAAGATGGCCTAGTGATGGATCCATATGATATGAAGAGAAAAATCGGCTAAGTCCGAGATTGGGTCTGTCAGACAACCACTATCAAGTTGCCACACAAGCAAGCAAGATGGCCTAGTGATGGATCCATATAATATGAAGAGAAAAATCGGCTAAGTCCCAGATTGGGTCTGTCAGAAATACACTTCAAAGTTACCACACAAGCAAGCAAGATGGCCTAGTGATGGATCCATATGATATGAAGAGAAAAATCGGCTAAGTCCGAGATTGGGTCTGTCAGACATACACTATCAAGTTACCACACAAGCAAGCAAGATGGCCTAGTGATGGATCCATATAATATGAAGAGAAAAATCGGCTAAGTCCGAGATTGGGTCTGTCAGAAATACACTTCCAAGTTACCACACAAGCAAGCAAGATGGCCTAGTGATGGATCCATATGATATGAAGAGAAAAATCGGCTAAGTCCCAGATTGGGTCTGTCGGAAATACACTTCCAAGTTACCACACAAGCAAGCAAGATGGCCTAGTGATGGATCCATATGATATGAAGAGAAAAATCGGCTAAGTCCCAGATTGGGTCTGTCAGACATACACTTTCAAGTTACCACACAAGCAAGCAAGATGGCCTAGTGATTGATCCATATGATATGAAGAGAAAAATCGGCTAAGTCCGAGATTGGGTCTGTCAGACATACACTTCCAAGTTACCACACAAGCAAGCAAGTTACCACATGAAGAGAAAGCCGGCAAAGTCCGGGAATGTTACCACATGAACTGGAAAATGGGCAAAAACCTACCTTCACAGGGAACGTGAATAACTAAGGCTGTAGACATTGGATCGACAAGCCAAAGACTGATATGGAAAGGAAATGAGTAGTACTAGCTTTCCTGAGAGTTGCAGAGCTTAGACTGCATATGAACGGAAGATATTAAGCGTCAAAGTCAGAAAAGTTGCGCGAAGGAACACAAGTTCCAACTTAGAGCATGAATACCGCCTAGACGGTAGGAGGTACGGCCAGGCTGAGGAATAAGAAAATGTTGGCCAACATGTTCCCTAACTATCCCCCGAAGACCGCAAAGCAATCCAACATCAACCAAGAAAGTTATAGCCCGATCAAGGAAACACCTACTTTGCACCGATTTTGCACCAAATACATGTACCAAGCACCTTCGGTTGCATACCTGCAGGGGCTTACCATAGTAGGCCATGGAAGACCGATATACCGAACATAATCACTTTCTATCTCCTCGGGTGTTGGAGGTAGCGCTTTGCGGTACAAGAACGAAAGTTAGACCATATCTTGGTGCATCTTTTTGCCCAAAAACACAAGACCCTATCTACCAAGGCAAGAAAGTTGTGTGGGGACAAAATGTCCAAAAGTGCCCAAAGTGGCACACTTGAACCATATATTCGAGAAAAACACAAGTGTGGGCCCGAGCTAGCAAGTTGAAATGTTCTGACCGTCAGTAGCCCTAGTTGAGGTGCACTTATCATTATATGAGGCCAACGTGCCAGCTAGTCTCTAAAGGGGCGATATGGGTGTTCCAAGGTTTGTACCCAATTGAGGAAAAAACAGGGTAAGGTACGGTGTACCGCGAATAACTCGGGCTATAGATGTCCGATCGATGAGTTTGGCATATGTATGGAAAGGTCTCGACGAGACCTAACTACCCTGAAAGTATGAAGGCAAAGACTTGAATGACCGGGAAGTAATTAAGTGCACAAGTGGTAAAGTTGCACCAAAGTCCATGTTACCCGAAGTGGTACATGAACACCCAATATTCGACCAAAACACAAGTTTAGAGACGAGCTAGCGAGCTACATTGTTCAGACCGTCAGTAGCCCGCATCAAGACACGCATTTCATTATATTGAGCCTAGCCGCTAGCTCGACTCGAAGTCGGTCATATGGTTGGTTGATGGTTTGGACCGACCACGTGGTGTACCAAGGTTATGTACCTTTCATGAATTAAAACTCTGGCTGTATGGCACTGAGCGACAAGCTAAGGTGTGATTTGGAATAGTCTTGAGTGGGACTATTTAGGAAAAATGCGAACAAAAAATCACAAAGTCCTTGGGCGAAGCTATTAGCGAAACATAGAGCAAATTGGTACCAAAAACTATGGAAATGGGACTTGAGTCAAAAATAACCGCAAGTTGGAGAAGAGATAGCAAGCTTGCGTAGAACATTTATAACTAGTGCGTGGTATGACCAACAAAAATGTGTATGGGGCCAAGGCGCTGGCTGGCCTCCAAAGTGGTGATATGGGCGATTCAAAGTTTGTACCCAAGTATGAACAAGTATGGAAAAAACAGGGTAAGGTACCAAGTACCATGAATAACTTCGGCTGTAGATGGCCTAGCGAGGCAAACCGCATATCGTTGGAAAGGTATTGGGGAGACCTATCTACCCTGAAAGTTTCATGAGGCTGAGTTGAAAGACCACGGAGATATTAGGTGATGATGGTCCAATTCGGGGACCAAGTCGCAGGAAATGGCACTTGACCAAAATCACGCTTGGAAGGTGAATACCGGCTTACCGGTAAGAGATAGCGACTTGGCGTAGAATATTCATAAGTTGGGCGTGTAAAGACGCAACTTTCATTATATGGGGGCAACCCGGTCAGGGTGCTCCAAGTCGGTCGTTTGGTCGGTTTATGGTTTGGGCCGACCATGTGGTGTACCAAGAAGAGGTACCTTTCATGAATTATAACTCGGTCAGTTTGCCACCGAGCGACAAGTTGCGATGTGATTTGGAATGGTCTTGAGTGGGACTATCAAGCAAAAATACAAATAGAAAATCAGCTTGTCCATGGCCGAAGCTATTAGTGAAACATATAGCAAAATGGGTCCAAAAACGAATGAAATGGGACTTGGACCAAGAATAACGGCAAGTTGGAGAAGAGATAGCAAGTTGACGTAGAACATTTATATTTTGGGTATAGTATGACCAACAAAAAAGTATTTGGGGCCAAGGTGCTGGCTGGCCTCCAAAGTGGAGATATGGGCGATACAAAGTTTGTACCCAAGTACGAACAAGTATGGAAAAAACAGGGTAAGGTACCAAGTACCATTAATAACTTCGGCTGTATATGGCCGAGCGAGGCAAACGGCTCACCGTTGGAAAGGTCTCGGGGAGACCTATCTACCCTGAAAGTTTCATGAGGCTGAGTTGAAAGACCACGGAGATATTAGGTGATGATGGTCGTATTCGGGGACCAAGTCGCAGGAAATGGCACTTGACCAAAATCCCCCTTGGAAGGTGAATACCGGCTTACCGGTAAGAGATAGCGACTTGGCGTAGAATATTCATAAGTTGGGCGTGTAGAGACGCAACTTTCATTATATGGGGCCAACCCGGTCAGGGTGCTCCAAGTCGGTCGTTTGGTCGGTTTATGGTTTGGGCCGACCACGTGGTGTACCAAGTTGAGGTACCTTTCATGAATTATAACTCGGTCAGTTTGCCACCGAGCGACAAGCTGCGGTGTGTTTTGGAATGGTCTTGAGTGGGACTATCAAGCAAAAATACAAATAGAAAATCAGCTTGTCCATGGCCGAAGCTATTAGTGAAACATATAGCAAAATGGGTCCAAAAACGAATGAAATGGGACTTGGACCAAGAATAACGGCAAGTTGGAGAAGAGATAGCAAGTTGACGTAGAACATTTATATTTTGGGCATAGTATGACCAACAAAAAAGTATTTGGGGCCAAGGTGCTGGCTGGCCTCCAAAGTGGAGATATGGGCGATACAAAGTTTGTACCCAAGTACGAACAAGTATGGAAAAAACAGGGTAAGGTACCAAGTACCATTAATAACTTCGGCTGTATATGGCCGAGCGAGGCAAACGGCTCACCGTTGGAAAGGTCTCGGGGAGACCTATCTACCCTGAAAGTTTCATGAGGCTGAGTTGAAAGACCACGGAGATATTAGGTGATGATGGTCGTATTCGGGGACCAAGTCGCAGGAAATGGCACTTGACCAAAATCCCCCTTGGAAGGTGAATACCGGCTTACCGGTAAGAGATAGCGACTTGGCGTAGAATATTCATAAGTTGGGCGTGTAGAGACGCAACTTTCATTATATGGGGCCAACCCGGTCAGGGTGCTCCAAGTCGGTCGTTTGGTCGGTTTATGGTTTGGGCCGACCACGTGGTGTACCAAGTTGAGGTACCTTTCATGAATTATAACTCGGTCAGTTTGCCACCGAGCGACAAGCTGCGGTGTGTTTTGGAATGGTCTTGAGTGGGACTATCAAGGAAAAATACAAATAGAAAATCAGCTTGTCCATGGCCGAAGCTATTAGTGAAACATATAGCAAAATGGGTCCAAAAACGAATGAAATGGGACTTGGACCAAGAATAACGGCAAGTTGGAGAAGAGATAGCAAGTTGGCGTAGAACAATTATATTTGGTGCATGGTATGACCAACAAAAAAGTATATGAGGCCAAGGTGCTGGCTGGCCTCCAAAGTGGAGATATGGGCGATCCAAAGTTTGTACCCAAGTATGGCAAAAACTGGTAGAGGTACCTTTCATGAATTACTGCTCAGGCTGTATGGCACTTAGCGGGACGCTTGGCTCTGGTATGGAATAGTCTTGAGTGGGACTATCAAGGAAAAATACGAACAAAAAATCACCATGTCCACGGACGAAGGTATTAGCGAAACTTAGAGCGAAATTGCGACCAAGTCGCTGGAAATGGCCCTTGGACCAAGTATACCGTCAAGGCGGTACGAGATAGCGAGTTGACGTGGAATATTTATAAGTTTGCCTCCACGAGACGAAAGTTTAGTTATATGGGGCCAACCCGCTCAGGGTTGTCCAAGTCGGTCATATGGCTGATCGAAATTTTCGACCAAGTACTGAGAAAACAGGGTAAGGTACCGTGTACCTCGAATAACTTTGGCTGTAGATGTCCGAGCGAGGCAAACGGCATAGCGTTGGAAAGGTCTTGAGGTGTTCTAGGCACCCTGAAAGTTTGAAAAGGCTATCTGGAAAACTCGTGGAGATATTAGAGAAACATTGGGCCCAAAAGATACCAAGTCGCAGGAAATGGGCCCTCCAAGAACACCCTAAAATCCCAATTACGGCTAAGTTGCAGGCCAGCTAGCGAAGTGAAATGTTCTAGGCATAACTAGAACACGTTAATGCGCAACTTTTTGAATCAGAAGTTTTTTCGATATCTGGTCCCCAAAGGGGGGATATGGGCGATCCAAGGATTTTTCCAAGTTTCGGTACTTTTTACGGTATCGCTCATAGCTCCGGCTGTACGCAAGCAAATGGCAACCTAAGATATGATTTGGAAAGGTATTGAGTAGTACTAACTTACGTTAGAACACAGCGAAGCGCTATCGGTTCATGGCAAGGCCGATATAAGCAGTCAAAGATGAAAAATGTTGACAAAATGAACAAAAATTACCTTGGTACGCAAATAGCGGCCAGGGATGAAGAGGTACGAAGGTGGTGTGGAACAATTATAATTAGAGCTTGGTACGCTCTAAAAGTTTGCCGAAGACCGCAAAGCGCTCAGACCCATAGAAAGTGGCCATTTGGGCCGAACAGTGCGTGCAAAGAGGTGAAAATGCAAAAATTGCACTTTGGGGGGCGATTTGCGGGGGGAAGGAGGGGTCGGAGGGCAAAATGTCCCTTTACCAAAAAGTCTTATCTCGTCGAGATCTACAACATTGCCGAAGACCGCAAAGCGCTAGCTCGCAATCGAAAAATCGAGAATTTGAAAATTTTCTAAGTCTTGGGCTCCCTAAGGAAAAGTTTCAAAAATCACGTTTGTCCCCAATTTTGAAGGGGAAGGAGTCGGTTCCGGGGCATGGTGTCTTCGGCAAAAAGTCTTATCTTTTTGCGTACTTTCGACTAGTTCAATAAAAAGTTTTGACCCAAAATTTGTTCGGCGGACCCCTAGGTCGAAAAACCCGAAAAAAGTCGAAAAAAGTCGAAAATGTCGAAAAATGAGAAAACCTCATATTCGGACTCTACACGAGCCCCAGATATTGAAAAGTGAAATCCGCGGTCGATTTGGAACAAAAAATTGACCTAGGCAAAGTTGTATGGAGGTAGGGACCCCTGAGAAAAAAGTTTGGTCCCGAGGCTCCTTGGACCACCAAGTCCCTAGGTCGGACCAAAATCGGAAAAAATCCGACCAAAGTCGAAAGTGTCGAAAATTTTAAAAAACCCCTTTTGGGGCCCTATGGCCTCCCTAGATAATGAAAAGTGAGGTCCGCGGCCGATCCGGAAGAAAAACTTGACCTAGGGAAACTTGTATGACGGTGGGGACCCAAAAAAATTTCGATGAGTGTAGTTTAGACAGGCCGGAAAATGTATCGGTGGTCCGTATCAAGGGACGTCTTTTAGTTCCATGGGGTGGTGGTCGTCGAACAAAGTCGCCTAGGTCGACCACCAGAAAGACCAGTCGTGTTGTAATGGATGTTTTGACCACTTTACTAGGGAAACCTAGTAGGTCGAAGCAAATTTGGGGTTCGAGATGAGTTGGTGAAAGTTGGTCCAACCTAGGTGTGCTTGGTGGAGGTTGACCATGAAAGTAGAGCATGATGGGAATGACCATAACTTTGGTTCTAGATGTCGGATCGGTACACTTTCGGCAGTTTTGGAAAGGTGAAGGCCTGCTCTAGCTATGTTTCCTACCAAGCTGAGCGCCTACTAGTGACCCGGAGGAGGTATTAAGGGTCAAAGGCAAAAAGGGGTACCCTAAAGTGCGTGTGACCAAGAAAATGGGAAAAACGGTATCGCCTATAGCTCAGGCTGTATGGCTCGGATCGGAAAGCTTGGATATGCGTTGGAAAGGTCTTGACGAGCGCTAGCTATGTGTCCTACCAAGCGAAGCGCTAGGTGTTGAGCAAGTCGGTCATATTAGAGGGCAAAGGTGAAAAATGGTGGTTTAGAGGCGAAAATTCACCTTATGATCGAAAATAGCGGGCGAACGATAAGAGCTACGAACACGGCGTAGCACAATCATAAGTACGTTACCACAAGACCTAACTTTGGCCAATATAGAGCGAGAAGATCGGAGGTACCCATCAGGGTGATATGGCTGGTTCAAAGTTGGACCAAAACGAGACTTGAGAAATGGATTGAAACACGGTATCGCGAATAACTCAGGCTGTATGGAACGGATCGACAAGCTTAGATCAGTGTTGGAAAGGTCGAACCGAGCGCTAACTATAATCCCAAACAACCGAAGCGCTAAGTGTTGAGCAAAACTGAGTTATTAAGCGACAAAGTGGAAAAATAATACCAAAATGGCCAAAAATCACACAAGACCAAGAATACCGAGCAGGCGGTAAGAGATAGCGGGTTGACGTAGAATACTTATAAGTTTGCCTCTACGAGACCTAAAAGTCGGCCATAGAAAGCGAGAAGATCGGACCACTCTGGAAGGGTGATACGAGTGGTCAAAAATTGGCAAAAATGAAACATGGCTAAAATGGATTTGACTTGTGCACCGTATAGCTCCGGCTGTATGGCATGGATTGTTAAGCTAGGATATGTTTTGGAAAGGTAACACCCAGCGCTAGATACGACTAGAAGAAAGCAAAGCGCTAACTAGCATGATTTGGAAGTTATTAAGTGTCAAAGTCGAAAAATGTTACCAAAATTGAAACTCGAGTACATTGGGCCAAAAAGTACAAGTTGTGAAATTTGGACTTACGAGTAAAATACCGAGCAGGCGGTAAGAGATAGAGACTTGGTGTAGAACAATTATATGTTGGGCATGTTATAACCTATATTTGGCCCGAACATAGTCTCGAGATCGGTGGTACCTAAAAGGGTGGTACAGGTGTTAGATGGTTTTCCCAGAGCATAAGCTCCACATGATATGGAAAACGGGAAACATCATAACTTCGGCTGTATGGCATGGAATGGAACGAACAAGGTATCGATGGAAAGAGAAAAGGTAGCGCTAACTATAATTCCTTCCAAGCAAAGCGCTAGCATGTGACCGTTTGGGTGTTATTGTGAGTCAAAGTCTGAAATTGTTACCACGAGAGGCGAAAATCCAACTAAGTCCATGAATACCGGGCTGGCGGTAAGAGATACGGCTTGGCCGTAGAACATTTATAAGTTGGCCAAGACAAGGCCTAAGTTTCGTCCATATACGACAAGAAGATCGAAGATACCTGAAGGTGAGATATGGGCGTCCCAAAGTGGGCCTTTGAAAAAGTGACAAACTTCCCTTATAACAGCATACACCAAATATCTCTGGCTCTATGGCACCGAATAAGAAGTTGAGCTCAGCGACAGAAAGGTGATAGTCAGCGCTAAATATCATACGAACAGAGTGAAGCGCTAAAGGGAAAGGATCTTGGTGATATAAGGTGACAAAGTCGAGAAAAGTTGCCTCAAAATCATGAAAAATGTGAAAAAATGGCTAAGTCCCGGGTGCCTTAAGGGCAGGTTAATCGAATGTACCGAGCTGGCGGTACGAGATAGAGACTTGGTGTAGAACAATTATATGTTTGGCATGGCAAGACCTACATTCGGCCAATACAAAGTGAGAAGATCAAAGATACCCGCAAGGGTGATATTGGTGTCCAAAGGAAAAAAGCACTAAGTCTTGGGAAACTTATATGATGAAAAAGGACCCTGATGGGTCATATGGGATGGATCGAAAAATCGGCTAAGTCCCAAAATGGGGATGTCAGAACTACACTCATGTGTTACCACATCAAGCAAGGCAAACTTATATGAAGCAAAGGACCCTGATGGGTCATATGGTATTGATCGAAAAATCGGCTAAGTCCCAAAATGGGGATGTCAGAACTACACTCAAATGTTACCACACCAAGCAAGGCAAACTTATATGAAGCAAAGGACCCTGATGGGTCATATGGTATGGATCGAAAAATCGGCTAAGTCCCAAAATGGGGATGTCAGAACTACACTCAAATGTTACCACATCAAGCAAGGCAAACTTATATGAAGGCAAGGACCCTGATGGGTCATATGGTATTTTACGAAAAATCGGCTAAGTCCCAAAATGATGATGTCAGAACTACACTCAAAGGTTACCACACCAAGCAAGGCAAACTTATATGAAGGAAAGGACCCTGATGGGTCATATGGTATTTTACGAAAAATCGGCTAAGTCCCAAAATGGGGATGTCAGAACTACACTCAAATGTTACCACACCAAGCAAGGCAAACTTATATGAAGCAAAGGACCCTGATGGGTCATATGGTATTTTACGAAAAATCGGCTAAGTCCCAAAATGGGGATGTCAGAACTACACTCATGTGTTACCACACCAAGCAAGGCAAACTTATATGAAGGCAAGGACCCTGATGGGTCATATGGTATTTTACGAAAAATCGGCTAAGTCCCAAAATGATGATGTCAGAACTACACTCAAATGTTACCACACCAAGCAAGGCAAACTTATATGAAGCAAAGGACCCTGATGGGTCATATGGTATTTTACGAAAAATCGGCTAAGTCCCAAAATGGGGATGTCAGAACTACACTCAAATGTTACCACACCAAGCAAGGCAAACTTATATGAAGGCAAGGACCCTGATGGGTCATATGGTATTTTACGAAAAATCGGCTAAGTCCCAAAATGGGGATGTCAGAACTACACTAAAAAGTTACCACACCAAGCAAGGCAAACTTATATGAAGCAAAGGACCCTGATGGGTCATATGGTATTTTACGAAAAATCGGCTAAGTCCCAAAATGGTGATGTCAGAACTACACTCAAATGTTACCATACCAAGCAAGGCAAACTTATATGAAGCAAAGGACCCTGATGGGTCATATGGTATTTTACGAAAAATCGGCTAAGTCCCAAAATGGGGATGTCAGAACTACACTAAAAAGTTACCACACCAAGCAAGGCAAACTTATATGAAGCAAAGGACCCATATGGGTCATATGGTATTTTACGAAAAATCGGCTAAGTCCCAAAATGATGATGTCAGAACTACACTCAAATGTTACCACACCAAGCAAGGCAAACTTATATGAAGGAAAGGACCCTGATGGGTCATATGGTATGGATCGAAAAATCGGCTAAGTCCCAAAATGGGGATGTCAGAACTACACTCAAATGTTACCACACCAAGCAAGGCAAACTTATATGAAGCAAAGGACCCTGATGGGTCATATGGGATTTTACGAAAAATCGGCTAAGTCCCAAAATGATGATGTCAGAACTACACTCAAATGTTACCATACCAAGCAAGGCAAACTTATATGAAGGAAAGGACCCATATGGGTCATATGGTATTTTACGAAAAATCGGCTAAGTCCCAAAATGAGGATGTCAGAACTACACTAAAAAGTTACCACACCAAGCAAGGCAAAGTACCTAGGTGAACCCTAGGAAGAAACACGGACCAAGTCAGATGGCCTAAGTCAATAGAACAAGTGACCTAGGCAAAGTTGTATGGCGCTGAGGACCCTGAAAAATCTGGTTAGTGTAGTTTAGACAGGGTAGGTTTTTGGGTCGGCCGAACCCCCTTATTTTGGGTTTTGGCCTCATCAAGAAGCTACACCTAGGCAAACTGCCTAGGGTGAAAGTGCGAAGACCAATCGAATAGTAAGACAAGTTTTGACCGATCGCCCTAGGCAAGCTTGTATGAAGAAAGGGACCCTAAGGGTCATATGGAAATACATGAAAAATCGGCTAAGTCCCAAAATTGGGATGTCAGAACTACACTAAAAAGTTACCACATCAAGCAAGGCAAACTACCTAGGTGAACCCTAGCAAGAAACACGGACCAAGTCAGATGGCCTAAGTCAAGAGTGCAAGTGACCTAGGCAAAGTTGTATGACGGTGAGGACCCTGAAAAATCTGGTTAGTGTAGTTTAGACAGGGGAGGTTTTTGGGTCGGCTGAACCTCCTTATTTTGGGTTTTGACCTCCTCAAGAAGCTACACCTAGGCAAACTGCCTAGGGTGAAAGTGCGAAGACTAATCGAATAGTAAGACAAGTTTTGACCGATCGCCCTAGGCAAGCTTGTATGAAGAAAGGGACCCTATGGGTCATATGGAAATACATGAAAAATCGGCTAAGTCCCAAAATTGGGATGTCAGAACTACACTAAAAAGTTACCACATCAAGCAAGGCAAACTACCTAGGTGAACCCTAGCAAGAAACACGGACCAAGTCAGATGGCCTAAGTCAAGAGTGCAAGTGACCTAGGCAAAGTTGTATGACGGTGAGGACCCTGAAAAATCTGGTTAGTGTAGTTTAGACAGGGGAGGTTTTTGGGTCGGCTGAACCTCCTTATTTTGGGTTTTGACCTCCTCAAGAAGCTACACCTAGGCAAACTGCCTAGGGTGAAAGTGCGAAGACCAATCGAATAGTAAGACAAGTTTTGACCGATCGCCCTAGGCAAGCTTGTATGAAGAAAGGGACCCTATGGGTCATATGGAAATACATGAAAAATCGGCTAAGTCCCAAAATTGGGATGTCTGAACTACACTAAAAAGTTACCACATCAAGCAAGGCAAAGTACCTAGGTGAACCCTAGCAAGAAACACGGACCAAGTCAGATGGCCTAAGTCAAGAGAACAAGTGACCTAGGCAAAGTTGTATGACGGTGAGGACCCTGAAAAATCTGGTTAGTGTAGTTTAGACAGGGGAGGTTTTTGGGTCGGCTGAACCTCCTTATTTTGGGTTTTGACCTCCTCAAGAAGCTACACCTAGGCAAACTGCCTAGGGTGAAAGTGCGAAGACCAATCGAATAGTAAGACAAGTTTTGACCGATCGCCCTAGGCAAGCTTGTATGAAGAAAGGGACCCTATGGGTCATATGGAAATACATGAAAAATCGGCTAAGTCCCAAAATTGGGATGTCTGAACTACACTAAAAAGTTACCACATCAAGCAAGGCAAAGTACCTAGGTGAACCCTAGGAAGAAACACGGACCAAGTCAGATGGCCTAAGTCAAGAGTACAAGTGACCTAGGCAAAGTTGTATGGCGCTGAGGACCCTGAAAAATCGGGTTAGTGTAGTTCAGACAGGGGAGGTTTCTGGGTCGGCTGAACCTCCTTATTTCGGGTTTTGGCCTCCTCAAGAAGACAGACCTAGGCAAAGTGCCTAGGGTGAAAGTGCGAAGACCAATCGAATAGTAAGACAAGTTTTGACCGATCGCCCTAGGCAAGCTTGTATGAAGAAAGGGACCCTATGGGTCATATGGAAATATACGAAAAATCGGCTAAGTCCCGAAATTGGGATGTCTGAACTACACTAAAAAGTTACCACATCAAGCAAGGCAAAGTACCTAGGTGAACCCTAGGAAGAAACACGGACCAAGTCAGATGGCCTAAGTCAAGAGTACAAGTGACCTAGGCAAAGTTGTATGGCGCTAAGGACCATGAAAAATCGGGTTAGTGTAGTTAAGACAGGGGAGGTTTCAGGGTCGGCTGGACCTCCTTATTTCGGGTTTTGGCCTCCTCAAGAAGACAGACCTAGGCGAACTGCCTAGGGTGAAAGTGCGAAGACCAATCGAATAGTAAGACAAGTTTTGACCGATCGCCCTAGGCAAGCTTGTATGAAGAAAGGGACCCTATGGGTCATATGGAAATACATGAAAAATCGGCTAAGTCCCAAAATTAGGATGTCTGAACTACACTAAAAAGTTACCACATCAAGCAAGGCAAAGTACCTAGGTGAACCCTAGGAAGAAACACGGACCAAGTCGGATGGCCTAAGTCAAGAGTACAAGTGACCTAGGCAAAGTTGTATGGCGCTGAGGACCCTGAAAAATCGGGTTAGTGTAGTTCAGACAGGGGAGGTTTCAGGGTCGGCCGAACCTCCTTATTTCGGGTTTTGGCCTCCTCAAGAAGACAGACCTAGGCGAACTGCCTAGGGTGAAAGTGCGAAGATAAATCGAATAGTAAGACAAGTTTTGACCGATCGCCCTAGGCAAGCTTGTATGAAGAAAGGGACCCTATGGGTCATATGGAAATATACGAAAAATCGGCTAAGTCCCAAAATTGGGATGTCAGAACTACACTATAAAGTTACCACATTAGCAAGGCAGACTTGTATGAAGAACGGGACCCTGGTGAAAGTAGCAAATATCCCAAACCGAACATGAATATTATACACACAAGAGTACGAACATAAAGGAACACGGACCAAGCGTACCGAGAGAATCGGTACTATAGAACCCTCGCGGTTCTACACAAAGACTTTATGTTAGGGGTTCAAGCCCCATAGTACTCAAACGGTGACAGTAGCAAATATCCCAAAACGAACGTGAATCTTATTCACAAGAGTACGAACATAAAGGAACACGGACCAAGCGTACCGAGAGAATCGGTACTATAGAGCCCTCGTGGTTCTACACAAAGACTTTATGTTCGGGGTTCACACCCCAAATCGAACGTGGAATTTACTTTCTGATGGTCATGCGGTCGTCCAAAGGGGTCTAGTATCCTGGGATGACAAGCATCACGGGCACAGCTCGTATCAAAACAGTCGAAGAGGCCCGCGAAAGCTTGCTTTCCATGGCTATGCGATGCACAAATTGAGTTTACTCACCGTAGTATAAAACGAACGAACCGAACCTATCCGAGTAGGGATAATGGGCGCAGTAACATACTTCTGTGACCCAGCGAGAGTTGAACGAGGTGACATGAACTGTCAGTGGCTTATATCAGATGGGATACATACATGAGATTGCTTTCAAATCTACACTCGAAAACCTAACCAAGTAAAAGCGAACGTGGGGAGGATTCGAAACTGGTAACGAAATCTTAAGCTGGAAAGAGTCATCACTATGGATACATATTATGCGAAACCAATCAAGTGCTCAGTACTGATCCAAAACCTAAGAGCACTAGTGAACACCTTATTCTCACCCTAGTTCACATCCAAGTGATCGACCACGTGTGTGAAGCAAAGACCAATCGAATTCCTCAATGAACCGAACACTATGAACAAATGGCCAGAAACGTTATAACTATCCAAACATCCTACTATCTAGCGAAAGTCATCACGATGGAACCATACAATGATCTTAACCTATAGCGCTCACCTATTCCTGCCCAGAGTGCAAGTGAACAGATTGCCCACCCTTACCAGTTCACAACCACGTGATCGACTAACATACCGAGGTTACCACAAGTCAAAGTTATACGTTTACAAGCGCAAGACCAATCGAAAACCCCGAAAGCAATCTCGACCCAAAATGTATTATCCGTGAGTGTAGTCGAGTCTCGTACTCGTCATCTGTAATCGTCGGATAGAATATCCAGTACACGGTTGTCTTTCCAAATGAAATCTACATACAGAACTCGCTCTTGGCAAATGGAGGGCAATGGCGCAATCAGGAGCGAGTTCCCGTCCGGGTGCCAAGTGATTGGCAAATGTCTGGGGGAAAGCAACCATATATTGATTTGTCTGTTAGTGTACTGGGTGTTTGAGGTATGTAGTATCCACGCTTGGTTGGGTGTGTCAGAGGACCATGGATGCGTTCACAACCCCAATTGGGGTACATCGGGAATGATTTTGTGGAACCGATGTGCCCGGCACACACTAAGTTTTGTTGCAAGTTAATAGTGTGCCATGTCCGGGGGGGTTGTGATTAAACTCTGGTGAATTGCGTACTGTGGTGATTGGGGTATGAAAGCCCCGCAGTTGCAATGATCGGACGCGCCTAGCGTGTCCTTTAGTTGATGGTAGGGAAATGAAGGCCCTTGTCAGCTCACCTAAGTATTCATGGAAGTTTGGCATAAGGTCGCTGTGGTAGGGGTATGAAGGCCCCGTCAGCGCATGCACAATCGGGCGCACGTGCGCTTAGCGGAGTCGAATGCCGCTCAAGTGCCTGTCCGGTGCATCGGGTGTGTGTGATACGAGGGCAATGAGGTTCGCACGGGGGCTCGCCTCCCGTGTGCTACCGGACTTGACAACATATAGAACGTGGTGTTTGCTCCTCCGGGTGCAATGGGACAATGAACATTCGAACGCAAAGTCGGAATTCTGGTTGATCCTACCAGTAATATACGCTCGTCTCAAAGGTTAAGCCATGCATGTCTAAGTACAAACAGATTTAATGTGAAACCGCATAAGGCTCAGTATAACAGCTATAATTTACGAGATCATCAACCTAGTTACTTGGATAACTGTGGAAAATCTAGAGCTAATACATGCAACATGCCAGGACCCTCGCGGGAACTGGTGCACTTATTAGTCAAACCAATCGCGGGTTCTCCGTGTCATTGAGTTGAAGTCTGGATAATGATGCTGATCGTATGGTCTCGCACCGACGACAGATCTCGCAAATATCTGCCCTATCAACTATGGATGGTAGTATAGAGGACTACCATGGTTGCAACGGGTAACGGGGAATCAGGGTTCGATTCCGGAGAGGGAGCCTGAGAAATGGCTACCACATCCAAGGAAGGCAGCAGGCGCGTAAATTACCCAATCCCGGGACGGGGAGGTAGTGACGAGAAATAACAATATGAAACTCTTTAATGATGTTTCATAATTGGAATGAGTAGAGCATAAATCCTTCTACGAGGATCAAGTGGAGGGCAAGTCTGGTGCCAGCAGCCGCGGTAATTCCAGCTCCACTAGCGTATATTAAAATTGTTGCGGTTAAAACGTTCGAAGTTGATACTTGTCCAACACAGTCCGGCTCCGCCGACCCGGTCAACCCGTGGTCGGTGGGCCAAGTCGGAATCTGGTTGCGACTCAATGGTGTGGTAGGGCACCAAGTCTGTGTCATGGTGTGCCCTTCAACGGGTGCAAGTGTAACATAGAGCTCGACCGCTCACGTTTACCTTGAACAAATTAGAGTGCTTAAAGCAGGGTGCCCAAACGCCCTAGAATAATCTTGCATGGAATAATGGAATACGACCTTGGTCTAATCTTTCATTGGTTTGTACTCAGACCGGAGGTAATGATTAACAGAAGTAGTTGGGGACACTAGTATTACGGCGCGAGAGGTGAAATTCGTAGACCGTCGTAAGACTAACTAAAGCGAAGGCATTTGTCAAGGATGCTTTCTTTAATCAAGAACGAAAGTTAGAGGATCGAAGGCGATTAGATACCGCCCTAGTTCTAACCGTAAACGATGCCAACTAGCAATTGGGAGACGCTACAACCAGGTGCTCTCAGTAGCTTCCGGGAAACCAAAGTCAGGTTCCGGGGGAAGTATGGTTGCAAAGTTGAAACTTAAAGGAATTGACGGAAGGGCACCACAATGAAATGGAGCTTGCGGTTCAATTTGACTCAACACGGGAAAACTTACCAGGTCCGAACTTATGGAGGTGAGACAGATTAATAGCTCTTTCTCAAATTTAAGGGTAGTGGTGCATGGCCGTTCTTAGTTCGTGGATTGATTTGTCTGGTTAATTCCGATAACGAACGTGACTCACATATGCTAACTAGAACGCAGTCAGCGTTAATGCGTCGATGCCGATTGGAACGGGTTAGGACCTTTCGGTGGAGTATGACCTGACACCTTCGCTGTTCGTGTGCGCAAGTGCACTTACGGTACGCTGCTTAGCAGGACAATTTGTGTTTAGCAAAATGAGATCGAGCGATAACAGGTCCGTGATGCCCTTAGATGTTCTGGGCTACACGCGTGCTACAATGTGGGTAGCAGCGTGTCTCCTATTCCGAGAGGAACGGGAAATCACTCAAATACTCACTTAGTAGGGATTATGGATTGCAATGGTCCATATGAACTCGGAACTTCTAGTAAGTGCTGGTCATCAGCCAGCGTTGAATACGTCCCTGCCCTTTGTACACACCGCCCGTCGCTACTACCGATGGATTATTTAGTGAGGTCTTTGGAGATGATCGTTCGCTGGATCCTCGTGAACCGCGTCTGCTTTATCGAAGTTGACCGAACTTGATGATTTAGAGGAAGTAAAAGTCGTAACAAGGTTTCCGTAGGTGAACCTGCGGAAGGATCATTAGTGGCCAAGTGATCCTTCCAGAAGTCCGAACCTGCGGGTTGAGACTTCGGCACAAGTTGCCATATGATAATTGACGAAACACTATAGAAGTCCGAACCTGCGGGTTGAGACTTCGGCACAAGTTGCCATATGATAATTGACGAAACACTATAGAAGTCCGAACCTGCGGGTTGAGACTTAGGCACAAGTTGCCTTATACATGACTTTGAACAAATACACAAGTCCGAACCTGCGGGTTGAGACTTAGGCACAAGTTGCCTTATACATGACTTCGAACAAATACACAAGTCCGAACCTGCGGGTTGAGACTTAGGCACAAGTTGCCATATGAAAGTTGACGAAACACTAACAAGTCCGAACCTGCGGGTTGAGACTTAGGCACACGTTGCCTTATACATGACTTCGAACAAATACACAAGTCCGAACTTGCGGGTTGAGACTTAGGCACAAGTTGCCTTATACATACATTGGCCAAATAAACAGAAGTCCGAACCTGCGGGTTGAGACTTAGGCACAAGTTGCCATATTATATTCGATCAAACACTAAGTAGTCCGAACCTGCGGGTTGAGACTCAAGACCGTAACAAGATGTCACTATACAAGTCCGAACCTAAGGGTTGAGACTTAATGCGATCTAGATACCAAGTTGACATCCAATACCTGTTGAGCAAAACCAAAGATTCCCTGTTCTCGAATGATTACACTATATAACAGGGAATCATGAAGAAATCAAGCAAGCGTGAAACAAAGTCATCACTTGGGCATGCTAGATAGCCAACCACATGACCTTAACCTAAGAGAGCATGCAAACCACATGATACCTATAAACGATTAACCCGCCCTAGTTCAATCGTTCACCAAGTGATGACTTCAGTATGGCTAAGAGAAAAACTTTTAAATGGGAAAAACTCTAAGTCCGAACCTCCGGGTTGAGACTTCCGCGTCGGAGGTGGGCGCACCTCCTATCCGAAAGATGGTGAATCAGGGGTGTTCGATCAGCAATGGTCGGATGCCCCGTCGTAGTCCAACTATGACAATCAAAGTCAAGACCTCCGGGTTGAGACTTTCCGCGAGTACAAGCATAAAGGAACACGGACCAAGCCGTACCGAGAGAATCGGTACTAGAGCCCTCGTGGTTCTACATTGAGAGAGCCCTCGTGGTTCTCATTAGGGGCTTTATGCAAGTCGTACTCAATACTGTGGTGTGAAGTATAAAGTAGTCCTCGCCTGGTCCACGCTGCTTCGGCGGTCCTGGGTAAGATAGTTAATTCTAGCTTGCCCTATAGTGGAATGAGGACACTTAATGCTTCGTCTTTTAGCGGCGGCTAGACTCCTCCTCACGGGGAACGAGTTGACGCACACAGCGGCGGCTTACGCACTATGGCAATCATGGATGCCTGAAGATTCCGTGAAGTTCTCCCCTGGTCCACGCTGCCTCGGCAGTCCTGGGTAAAATGGAATATTTCCAGCTTGCCCTATAGTGGAAGAGGACTATCCAACAATACAAAGTCAAGACCTCCGGGTTGAGACTTTCCGCGTCGGTGGTGTCGCGCACCGCCTATCCGAAAGATGGTGTAACAGGGGTGTTCGATCAGCAATGGTCGGATGCCCCGTCATAGTCCAACTATGACAACCAAAGTCAAGACCTCCGGGTTGAGACTTTCCGCGTCCGGAGGTACGCGTACCGCCTACCCGAAAGATGGTGTGCTTCTGGGGTATTCGATGAGTCGGATACCCCGTCGTAGTCCAACTATGACAATCAAAGTCAAGACCTCCGGGTTGAGACTTCCGCGTCCGGAGGTACGCGTACCGCCTACCCGAAAGATGGTGAATCAGGGGTGTTCGATCAGCAATGGTCGGATGCCCTGTCGTAGTCCAACTATGACAATCAAAGTCAAGACCTCCGGGTTGAGACTTCCGCGTCGGAGGTGGGCGCACCTCCTATCCGAAAGATGGTGAATCAGGGGTGTTCGATCAGCAATGGTCGGATGCCCCGTCGTAGTCCAACTATGACAATCAAAGTCAAGACCTCCGGGTTGAGACTTTCCGCGAGTACAAGCATAAAGGAACACGGACCAAGCCGTACCGAGAGAATCGGTACTAGAGCCCTCGTGGTTCTACATTGAGAGAGCCCTCGTGGTTCTCATTAGGGGCTTTATGCAAGTCGTACTCAATACTGTGGTGTGAAGTATAAAGTATAGTCTTCGCCTGGTCCACGCTGCTTCGGCGGTCCTGGGTAAGATAGTTCATTCTAGCTTGCCCTATAGTGGAATGAGGACACTTAATGCTTCGTCTTTTAGCGGCGGCTAGACTCCTCCTCACGGGGAACGAGTTGACGCACACAGCGGCGGCTTACGCACTATGGCAATCATGGATGCCTGAAGATTCCGTGAAGTTCTCCCCTGGTCCACGCTGCCTCGGCAGTCCTGGGTAAAATGGAATATTTCCAGCTTGCCCTATAGTGGAAGAGGACTATCCAACAATACAAAGTCAAGACCTCCGGGTTGAGACTTTCCGCGTCGGTGGTGTCGCGCACCGCCTATCCGAAAGATGGTGTAACAGGGGTGTTCGATCAGCAATGGTCGGATGCCCCGTCATAGTCCAACTATGACAACCAAAGTCAAGACCTCCGGGTTGAGACTTTCCGCGTCCGGAGGTACGCGTACCGCCTACCCGAAAGATGGTGTGCTTCTGGGGTATTCGATGAGTCGGATACCCCGTCGTAGTCCAACTATGACAATACAAAGTCAAGACCTCCGGGTTGAGACTTCCGCGTCGGAGGTGCGCGCACCGCCTACCCGAAAGATGATGAATCAGGGGTGTTCGATCAGCAATGGTCGGATGCCCCGTCGTAGTCCAACTATGACAATCAAAGTCAAGACCTCCGGGTTGAGACTTCCGCGTCCGGAGGTACGCGTACCGCCTACCCGAAAGATGGTGAATCAGGGGTGTTCGATCAGCAATGGTCGGATGCCCCGTCGTAGTCCAACTATGACAATCAAAGTCAAGACCTCCGGGTTGAGACTTTCTGCGAGTACAAGCATAAAGGAACACGGACCAAGCCGTACCGAGAGAATCGGTACTAGAGCCCTCGTGGTTCTACATTGAGAGAGCCCTCGTGGTTCTCATTAGGGGCTTTATGCAAGTCGTACTCAATACTGTGGTGTGAAGTATAAAGTATAGAGTCCTCCACTGGTCCACGCTGCTCCGGCGGTCCTGGGTAAGATAGTTCATTCTAGCTTGCCCTATGTGGAAGAGGACTCAATACCCTACCTGTTGAGCTTGAAACAAAGTCATCACTTGGGCATGCTCATATTGCCATACAATATTCCATTATCTACTAATGAGCATGCAGCTATATGATTATAACCTGTAAACGATTACCAGGCCGTAGTTCAGCGCTTCAACCAAGTGATGACTTCAGTATGGCTAGTGTGTGAAGTATAAAGTATAGTCCTCCCCTGGTCCACACTGCTTCGGCGGTCCTGGGTAAGATAGTTAGTTCTAGCTTGCCCTATGTGGAAGAGGACACCATTCTTAATACTGTGGTGTAATGAACAAAGTATAGTCCTCCACTGGTCCACGCTGCTTTGCAGTCCTGGGTAAGATAGTTAATTCTAGCTTGCCCTATGTGGAAGAGGGCATACAAGACAAAGTATAGTTCTCCCCTGGTCCACGCTGCTTCGGCAGTCCTGGGTAAGATAGTTAGTTCTAGCTTGCCCTATGTGGAAGAGGACACGTAGACTTACTGTGGTGTGAAGTATAAGGTTCAGTTCTCCCCTGGTCCACGCCGCTTCGGCCGTCCTGGGTAAAATGGATTCATCCAGCTTGCCCTATGTGGAATGAGGACACTTTATGCTTCGTCTCTAAGCGGCGGCTTGCTCCTCCCTACGGGGAACGGGTTTACGCGCACAGCGGCGGCTTACGCACTATGGCAGTCATGGATGCCTTACGTTTCTATGAAAAGTGTGTTCCTCCCCTGGTCCACGCTGCTTCGGCAGTCCTGGGTAAGATAGTTAGTTCTAGCTTGCCCTATGTGGAAGAGGACACGTAGACTTACTGTGGTGTGAAGTATAAAGTTCAGTTCTCCCCTGG
>NW_026525192.1:520000-556846 GCF_943734705.1 Anopheles coustani
GATCACGATGTCCCCGTGCGGGACTTAGAAGATGGAAGAACACAAGTACCCTTATCCCATGACTTGTGAGCGATTGGCATACGTTACCACATGAAGAGAAAAATTGGCTAAGTCCCGGATCCATATTATTTGAACAGAAAAATCGGCTAAGTCCCGGATCCATATTATATGAAGGGAAAAATCGGCTAAGTCCCGGATCCATATTATATGAAGAGAAAAATCGGCTAAGTCCCGGATCCATATATAATAACCTTATAATCGGCTAAGTCCAGGATCCATATTATATGATGAGAAAAATCGGCTAAGTCCAGGATCCATATATAATAACCTTATAATCGGCTAAGTCCAGGATCCATATTATATGATGAGAAAAATCGGCTAAGTCCGAGATTGGGTCTGTCAGAAATACACTATCAAGTTACCACACAAGCAAGCAAGATGGCCATATGATGGATCCATATGATATGAAGAGAAAAATCGGCTAAGTCCGAGATTGGGTCGGTCGGAAATACACTATCAAGTTACCACACAAGCAAGCAAGATGGCCTAGTGATGGATCCATATAATATGAAGAGAAAAATCGGCTAAGTCCCAGATTGGGTCTGTCTGAAATACACTTCCAAGTTACCACACAAGCAAGCAAGATGGCCTAGTGATGGATCCATATGATATGAAGAGAAAAATCGGCTAAGTCCGAGATTGGGTCTGTCAGTCATACACTATCAAGTTACCACACAAGCAAGCAAGATGGCCTAGTGATGGATCCATATAATATGAAGAGAAAAATCGGCTAAGTCCGAGATTGGGTCGGTCGGAAATACACTATCAAGTTACCACACAAGCAAGCAAGATGGCCTAGTGATGGATCCATATGATATGAAGAGAAAAATCGGCTAAGTCCCAGATTGGGTCTGTCAGAAATACACTTCCAAGTTACCACATGAGCAAGCAAGATGGCCTAGTGATGGATCCATATAATATGAAGAGAAAAATCGGCTAAGTCCGAGATTGGTTCTGTCGGAAATACACTATCAAGTTACCACATGAGCAAGCAAGTTACCACATGAAGAGAAAGCCGGCAAAGTCTGGGAATGTTACCACATGAACTGGAAAATGGGCAAAAACCTACCTTCACAGGGAACGTGAATAAGTAAGGCTGTAGACATCGGATCGACAAGCCAAAGACTGATATGGAAAGGAAATGAGTAGTACTAGCTTTCCTGAGAGTTGCAGAGCTTAGACTGCATATGAACGAAAGTTATTAAGCGTCAAAGTCAGAGAAGTTACCCAAAGGAACACAAGTTCCAACTTAGAGCATGTATACCGCCTAGACGGTAAGAGGTACGGCCAGGCTGAGGAATAAGGAAATGTTGGCCAACATGTTCCCTAACTATCCCCCGAAGACCGCAAAGCAATCCAACATCAACCAAGAAAGTTATAGCCCGATCAAGGAAACACCTACTTTGCACCGATATTGCACCAAATACATGTACCAAGCACCTTCGGTTGCATACCTGCAGGGGTTTACCATAGTAGGCCATGGAAGACCGATATACCGAACATAATCACTTTCTATCTCCTCGGGTGTTTGAGATAGCGCTTTGCGGTACAAGAACGAAAGTTAGACTTTATCTTGGTGCATCTTTTTGCCCAAGATCACAAGACCCTATCTACCAAGGCAAGAAAGTTGTGTGGGGACAAAATGTCCAAAAGTGCCCAAAGTGGCACACTTGAACCATATATTCGAGAAAAACACAAGTGTGGGCCCGAGCTAGCAAGTTGAAATGTTCTGACCGTCAGTAGCCCTAGTTGAGGTGCACTTATCATTATATGAGGCCAACGTGCCAGCTAGTCTCTAAAGGGGCGATATGGGTGTTCCAAGGTTTGTACCCAATTGAGGAAAAAACAGGGTAAGGTACGGTGTACCGCGAATAACTCGGGCTATAGATGTCCGATCGATGAGTTTGGCATATGTATGGAAAGGTCTCGACGAGACCTAACTACCCTGAAAGTATGAAGGCAAAGACTTGAATGACCGGGAAGTTATTAAGTGCACAAGTGGTAAAGTTGCACCAAAGTCCATGTTACCCGAAGTGGTACATGAACACCCAATATTCGACCAAAACACAAGTTTAGAGACGAGCTAGCGAGCTACATTGTTCAGACCGTCAGTAGCCCGCATCAAGACACGCATTTCATTATATTGAGCCTAGCCGCTAGCTCGACTCGAAGTCGGTCATATGGTTGGTTGATGGTTTGGACCGACCACGTGGTGTACCAAGGTGATGTACCTTTCATGAATTAAAACTCTGGCTGTATGGCACTGAGCGACAAGCTAAGGTGTGATTTGGAATAGTCTTGAGTGGGACTATTTAGGAAAAATGCGAACAAAAAATCACAAAGTCCTTGGGCGAAGCTATTAGCGAAACATAGAGCAAATTGGTACCAAAAACTCTGGAAATGGGACTTGAGTCAAAAATAACCGCAAGTTGGAGAAGAGATAGCAAGCTTGCGTAGAACAATTATATTTGGTGCATGGTATCACCAACAAAAAAGTATATGGGGCCAAGGTGCTGGCTGGCCTCCAAAGTGGAGATATGGGCGATCCAAAGTTTGTACCCAAGTACGAACAAGTATGGAAAAAACAGGGTAAGGTACCAAGTACCAATAATAACTTCGGCTGTAGATGGCCGAGCGAGGCAAACGGCTCACCGTTGGAAAGGTCTTGGGGAGACCTATCTACCCTGAAAGTTTTATGAGGCTGAGTTGAAAGACCACGGAGATATTAGGTGATGATGGTCCAATTCGGGGACCAAGTCGCAGGAAATGGCACTTGACCAAAATCACCCTTGGAAGGTGAATACCGGCTTACCGGTAAGAGATAGCGACTTGGCGTAGAATATTCATAAGTTGGGCGTGTAGAGACGCAACTTTCATTATATGGGGGCAACCCGGTCAGGGTGCTCCAAGTCGGTCGTTTGGTCGGTATATGGTTTGGGCCGACCACATGGTGTACCAAGTTGAGGTATCTTTCATGAATTATAACTCGGTCAGTTTGCCACCGAGCGACAAGTTGCGGTGTGTTTTGGAATGGTCTTGAGTGGGACTATCAAGCAAAAATACAAACAGAATATCAGCTTGTCCATGGCCGAAGCTATTAGTGAAACATATAGCAAAATGGGTCCGAAAACGAATGAAATGGGACTTGGACCAAGAATAACGGCAAGTTAGAGAAGAGATAGCAAGTTGGCGTAGAACAATTATATTTAGTGCATGGTATGACCAAGAAAAAAGTATATGGGGCAAAGGTGCTGGCTGGCCTCCAAAGTGGAGATATGGGCGATACAAAGTTTGTACCCAAGTATGGCAAAAACTGGTAGAGGTACCTTTCATGAATTACTGCTCAGGCTGTATGGCACTTAGCGGGACGCTTGGCTCTGGTATGGAATAGTCTTGAGTGGGACTATCAAGGAAAAATACGATCAAAAAATCACCATGTCCACGGACGAAGGTATTAGCGAAACTTAGAGCGAAATTGCGACCAAGTCGCTGGAAATGGCCCTTGGACCAAGTATACCGTCAAGGCGGTACGAGATAGCGAGTTGACGTGGAATATTTATAAGTTTGCCTCCACGAGACGAAAGTTTAGTTATATGGGGCCAACCCGCTCAGGGTTGTCCAAGTCGGTCATATGGCTGATCGAAATTTTCGACCAAGTACTGAGAAAACAGGGTAAGGTACCGTGTACCTCGAATAACTTTGGCTGTAGATGTTCGAGCGAGGCAATCGGCATAGCGTTGGAAAGGTCTTGAGGTGTTCTAGGCACCCTGAAAGTTTGAAAAGGCTATCTGGAAAACTCGTGGAGATATTAGAGAAACATTGGGCCCAAAAGATACCAAGTCGCAGGAAATGGGCCCTCCAAGAACACCCTAAAATCCCAATTACGGCTAAGTTGCAGGCCAGCTAGCGAAGTGAAATGTTCTAGGCATAACTAGAACACGTTAATGCGCAACTTTTTGAATCAGAACTTTTTTCGATATCTGGCCCCCAAAGGGGGGATATGGGCGATCAAAGGATTTTTCCAAGTTTCGGTACTTTTTACGGTATCGCTCATAGCTCCGGCTGTATGCAAGCAAATGACAATCTAAGACATGATTTGGAAAGGTATTGAGCAGTACTAACTTACGTTAGAACACAGCGAAGCGCTATCGGTTCATGGCAAGGCCGATATAAGCAGTCAAAGATGAAAAATGTTGACAAAATGAACAAAAATTACCTTGGTACGCGAATAGCGGCCAGGGATGAAGAGGTACGAAGGTGGTGTAGAAGAATTATAATTAGGGCTTGGTACGCTCTAAAAGTTTGCCGAAGACCGCAAAGCGCTCAGACCCATAGAAAGTGGCCATTTGGGCCGAACAGTGCGTGCAAAGAGGTGAAAATGCAAAAATTGCACTTTGCGGGGCGATTTGCGGGGGGAAGGAGGGGTCGGAGGGCAAAATGTCCCTTGACCAAAAAGTCTTATCTCGTCGAGATCTACAACATTGCCGAAGACCGCAAAGCGCTAGCTCGCAATCGAAAAATCGAGAATTTGAAAATTTTCTAAGTCTTGGGCTCCCTAAGGAAAAGTTTCAAAAATCACGTTTGTCCCCAATTTTGAAGGGGAAGGAGTCGGTTCCGGGGCATGGTGTCTTCGGCAAAAAGTCTTATCTTTTTGCGTACTTTCGACTAGTTCAATAAAAATTTTTGACCCAAAATTTGTTCGGCGGACCCCTAGGTCGAAAAACCCGAAAAAAGTCGAAAAAAGTCGAAAATGTCGAAAAATGAGAAAACCTCATATTCGGACTCTACACGAGCCCCAGATATTGAAAAGTGAAATCCGCGGTCGATTTGGAACAAAAAATTTACCTAGGCAAAGTTGTATGGAGGTAGGGACCCCTGAGAAAAAAGTTTGGTCCCGAGGCTCCTTGGACCACCAAGTCCCTAGGTCGGACCAAAATCGGAAAAAATCCGACCAAAGTCGAAAGTGTCGAAAATTTTAAAAAACCCCTTTTGGGGCCCTATGGCCTCCCTAGATAATGAAAAGTGAGGTCCGCGGCCGATCCGGAAGAAAAACTTGACCTAGGCAAACTTGTATGACGGTGGGGACCCAAAAAAATTTCGATGAGTGTAGTTTAGACAGGCCGGAAAATGTATCGGTGGTCCGTATCAAGGGACGTCTTTTAGTTCCATGGGGTGGTGGTCGTCGAACAAAGTCGCCTAGGTCGACCACCAGAAAGACCAGTCGTGTTGTAATGGATGTTTTGACCACTTTACTAGGGAAACCTAGTAGGTCGAAGCAAATTTGGGGTTCGAGATGAGTTGGTGAAAGTTGGTCCAACCTAGGTGTGCTTGGTGGAGGTTGACCATGAAAGTAGAGCATGATAGGAATGACCATAACTTTGGTTCTAGATGTCGGATCGGTACACTTGAGGCAGTTTTGGAAAGGTGAAGGCCTGCTCTAGCTATGTTTCCTACCAAGCTGAGCGCCTACTAGTGACCCGGAGGAGGTATTAAGGGTCAAAGGCAAAAAGGGGTACCCTAAAGTGCATGTGACCAAGAAAATGGGAAAAACGGTATCGCCTATAGCTCAGGCTGTATGGCTCGGATCGGAAAGCTTGGATATGCGTTGGAAAGGTCTTGACGAGCGCTAGCTATGTGTCCTACCAAGCGAAGCGCTAGGTGTTGAGCAAGTCGGTCATATTAGAGGGCAAAGGTGAAAAATGGTGGTTTAGAGGCGAAAATTCACCTTATGATCGAAAATAGCGGGCGAACGATAAGAGCTACGAACACGGCGTAGAACAATCATAAGTACGTTACCACAAGACCTAACTTTGGCCAATATAGAGCGAGAAGATCGGAGGTACCCATCAGGGTGATATGGCTGGTTCAAAGTTGGACCAAAACGAGACTTGAGAAATGGGTTGAAACACGGTATCGCGAATAACTCAGGCTGTATGGAACGGATCGACAAGCTAAGATCAGTGTTGGAAAGGTCGAACCGAGCGCTAACTATAATCCCAAACAACCGAAGCGCTAAGTGTTGAGCAAAACTGAGTTATTAAGCGACAAAGTGGAAAAATAATACCAAAATTTCCAAAAATCACACAAGACCAAGAATACCGAGCAGGCGGTAAGAGATAGCGGGTTGACGTAGAATACTTATAAGTTTGCCTCTACGAGACCTAAAAGTCGTCCATAGACAGCGAGAAGATCGGACCACTCTGGAAGGGTGATACGAGTGGTCAAAAATTGGCAAAAATGAAACATGGCTAAAATGGATTTGACTTGTGCACCGTATAGCTCCGGCTGTATGGCATGGATTGTTTAGCTAGGATATGTTTTGGAAAGGTAACACCCAGCGCTAGATACGACTAGAAGAAAGCAAAGCGCTAACTAGCATGATTTGGAAGTTATTAAGTGTCAAAGTCGAAAAATGTTACCAAAATTGAAACTCGAGTACATTGGGCCAAAAAGTACAAGTTGTGAAATTTGGACTTACGAGTAAAATACCGAGCAGGCGGTAAGAGATAGAGACTTGGTGTAGAACAATTATATGTTGGGCATGTTATAACCTATATTTGGCCCGAACATAGTGACGAGATCGGTGGTACCCAAAAGGGTGGTACAGGTGTTAGATGGTTTTCCCAGAGCATAAGCTCCACATGATATGGAAAACGGGAAACATCATAACTTCGGCTGTATGGCATGGAATGGAACGAACAAGGTATCGATGGAAAGAGAAAAGGTAGCGCTAACTATAATTCCTACCAAGCAAAGCGCTAGCATGTGACCGTTCGGGTGTTATTGTGAGTCAAAGTCAGAAATTGTTACCACGAGAGGCGAAAATCCGACTAAGTCCATGAATACCGGGCTGGCGGTAAGAGATACGGCTTGGCCGTAGAACATTTATAAGTTGGCCAATACAAGACCTAAGTTTCGTCCATAGACGACAAGAAGATCGAAGATACGTGAAGGTGAGATATGGGCGTCCCAAAGTGGGCCTTTGAAAAAGTGACAAACTTCCCTTATAACAGCATACACCAAATATCTCTGGCTCTATGGCACCGAATAAGAAGTTGAGGTCAGCGATAGAAAGGTGATAGTCAGCGCTAAATATCATACGAACAGAGTGAAGCGCTAAAGGGAAAGGATCTTGGTGATATAAGGTGACAAAGTCGAGAAAAGTTGCCTCAAAATCATGAAAAATGTGAAAAAATGGCTAAGTCCCGGGTGCCTTAAGGGCAGGTTGATCGAATGTACCGAGCTGGCGGTACGAGATAGAGACTTGGTGTAGAACAATTATATGTTTGGCATGGCAAGACCTACATTTGGTCAATACAAAGTGAGAAGATCAAAGAAACCCGTAAGGGTGATATTGGTGTCCAAAGGTAAAAAGCACTAAGTCTTGGGAAACTTATATGAAGAAAAAGGACCCTGATGGGTCATATAGGATGGATCGAAAAATCGGCTAAGTCCCAAAATGGGGATGTCAGAACTACACTCAAATGTTACCACACCAAGCAAGGCAAACTTATATGAAGCAAAGGACCCTGATGGGTCATATGGTATTGGTCGAAAAATCGGCTAAGTCCCAAAATGGGGATGTCAGAACTACACTCATGTGTTACCACACCAAGCAAGGCAAACTTATATGAAGCAAAGGACCCTGATGGGTCATATGGTATTTTACGAAAAATCGGCTAAGTCCCAAAATGGTGATGTCAGAACTACACTAAAATGTTACCACACCAAGCAAGGCAAACTTATATGAAGGCAAGGACCCTGATGGGTCATATGGTATTTTACGAAAAATCGGCTAAGTCCCAAAATGGGGATGTCAGAACTACACTCAAATGTTACCACACCAAGCAAGGCAAACTTATATGAAGGCAAGGACCCTGATGGGTCATATGGTATTTTACGAAAAATCGGCTAAGTCCCAAAATGGGGATGTCAGAACTACACTAAAAAGTTACCACACCAAGCAAGGCAAACTTATATGAAGCAAAGGACCCATATGGGTCATATGGTATTTTACGAAAAATCGGCTAAGTCCCAAAACGATGATGTCAGAACTACACTCAAATGTTACCATACCAAGCAAGGCAAACTTATATGAAGCAAAGGACCCTGATGGGTCATATGGTATTTTACGAAAAATCGGCTAAGTCCCAAAATGATGATGTCAGAACTACACTCAAATGTTACCACACCAAGCAAGGCAAACTTATATGAAGGCAAGGACCCTGATGGGTCATATGGTATTTTACGAAAAATCGGCTAAGTCCCAAAATGGGGATGTCAGAACTACACTAAAAAGTTACCACACCAAGCAAGGCAAACTTATATGAAGCAAAGGACCCATATGGGTCATATGGTATTTTACGAAAAATCGGCTAAGTCCCAAAATGATGATGTCAGAACTACACTCAAATGTTACCATACCAAGCAAGGCAAACTTATATGAAGCAAAGGACCCTGATGGGTCATATGGTATTTTACGAAAAATCGGCTAAGTCCCAAAATGGGGATGTCAGAACTACACTCAAATGTTACCACACCAAGCAAGGCAAACTTATATGAAGCAAAGGACCCATATGGGTCATATGGTATTTTACGAAAAATCGGCTAAGTCCCAAAATGATGATGTCAGAACTACACTCAAATGTTACCATACCAAGCAAGGCAAACTTATATGAAGGAAAGGACCCATATGGGTCATATGGTATTTTACGAAAAATCGGCTAAGTCCCAAAATGAGGATGTCAGAACTACACTAAAAAGTTACCACACCAAGCAAGGCAAAGTACCTAGGTGAACCCTAGGAAGAAACACGGACCAAGTCAGATGGCCTAAGAAATTCATATGTTAGGATGCTGCGAGATGAATGGGATGCTGCATGGAGATGAACCTTGATCTCCTACATCTTCCATCTCAATACAGCATCCCTACTTAAAGTCATCTCGGACTTAGTCGATTTTTCATAAATTCATAGAAATTCATATGTTAGGATGCTGCAAGATGAATGGGATGCTGCATTGAGATGAATCTTGATCTCCTACATCTCCCATCTCAATACAGCATCCCTACTTAAAGGCATCTCGGACTTAGTCGATTTTTCATAGATTCTTAGAAATTCATATGTTAGGATGCTGCGAGATGAATGGGATGCTGCATGGAGATGAATCTTGATCTCCTACATCTCCCATCTCAATACAGCATCCCTACTAAAAGGCATCTCGGACTTAGTCGATTTTTCATAAATTCTAAGAAATTCATATGTTAGGATGCTGCGAGATGAATGAGATGCTGCATGGAGATGAATCTTCATCTTCTTCATCTCCCATCTCAATACAGCATCCCTACTTAAAGTCATCTCGGACTTAGTCGATTTTTCATAAATTCTAAGAAATTCATATGTTAGGATGCTGCGAGATGAATGAGATGCTGCATGGAGATGAATCTTGATCTTCTTCGTCTCCCATCTTAAAACAGCATCCCTTCTTAAATGCCACTCGGACTTAGTCGATTTTTCATAAATTCTAAGAAAAACATATGTTAGGATGCTGCGAGATGAATGAGATGCTGCATGGAGATGAATCTTCATCTTCTTCATCTCCCATCTCAATACAGCATCCCTACTTAAAGTCATCTCGGACTTAGTCGATTTTTCATAAATTCTAAGAAATTCATATGTTAGGATGCTGCGAGATGAATGGGATGCTGCATGGAGATGAATCTTGATCTCCTACATCTCCCATCTCAATACAGCATCCCTACTAAAAGGCATCTCGGACTTAGTCGATTTTTAATAAATTCTAAGAAATTCATATGTTAGGATGCTGCGAGATGAATGAGATGCTGCATGGAGATGAATCTTCATCTTCTTCATCTCCCATCTCAATACAGCATCCCTACTTAAAGTCATCTCGGACTTAGTCGATTTTTCATAAATTCTAAGAAATTCATATGTTAGGATGCTGCGAGATGAATGAGATGCTGCATGGAGATGAATCTTGATCTTCTTCGTCTCCCATCTTAAAACAGCATCCCTACTAAAAGGCATCTCGGACTTAGTCGATTTTTCATAAATTCTAAGAAATTCATATGTTAGGATGCTGCGAGATGAATGAGATGCTGCATGGAGATGAATCTTGATCTTCTTCATCTCCCATCTTTAAACAGCATCCCTTCTTAAATGCCACTCGGACTTAGTCGATTTTTCATAAATTCTAAGAAAAACATATGTTAGGATGCTGCGAGATGAATGGGATGCTGCATGGAGATGAATCTTGATCTTCTTCATCTCCCATCTCAATACAGCATCCCTACTTAAAGTCATCTCGGACTTAGTCGATTTTTCATAAATTCTAAGAAATTCATATGTTAGGATGCTGCGAGATGAATGAGATGCTGCATGGAGATGAATCTTCATCTTCTTCATCTCCC
The DNA here is from genome assembly GCF_943734705.1 of Anopheles coustani. Lineage (NCBI taxonomy): Eukaryota > Metazoa > Arthropoda > Insecta > Diptera > Culicidae > Anopheles > Anopheles coustani. The sequence goes on from NW_026525192.1 coordinate 530,489, forward strand.
ATCTCAATACAGCATCCCTACTTAAAGTCATCTCGGACTTAGTCGATTTTTCATAAATTCTAAGAAATTCATATGTTAGGATGCTGCGAGATGAATGGGATGCTGCATGGAGATGAATCTTGATCTTCTTCATCTCCCATCTTAATACAGCATCCCTACTTCAAGGCATCTCGGACTTAGTCGATTTTTCATAAATTCTAATAAAAACATATATAAGGATGCTGGGAGATGAATAAGATGCTGCATGGAGATGAATCTTGATCTTCTTCATCTCCCATCTCAATACAGCATCCCTACTCAAAGGCATCTTGGACTTAGTCCATTTTTCATAAATTCTATGAAATTCATATGTTAGGATGCTGAGAGATAAATGGGATGCTGCATAGAGATGAATCTTGATCTTCTTCATCTCTTATCTAAATACAGCATCCCTACTTAAAGGCATCTCGGACTAAGTCGATTTTTCATAAATTCTAAGAAAAACATATATTATCATGCTGGGAGATGAATGGGATGCTGCATGGAGATGAATCTTGATCTTCTTTATCTCCCATCTTAATACAGCATCCCTACTTAAAGGCATCTTGGACTTAGTCGATTTTTCATAAATTCTAAGAAAAACATATGTTAGGATGCTGGGAGATGAATGGGATGCTGCATGGAGATGAATCTTGATCTTCTTCATCTCCTATCTTAATACAGCATCCCTACTGAAAGGCATCTCGGACTTAGTCGATTTTTCATAAATTCAAAGAAATTCATATGTTTGGATGCTGCGAGATGAATGGGATGCTGCATGGAGATGAATCATGATCTTCTTCATCTCTCATCTTTATACAGCATCCCTACTTAAAGGCATCTCGGACTTAGTCGATTTTTCATAAATCCTAAGAAAAACATATGTTAGGATGCTGCGAGATGAATGGGATGCTGCATGGAGATGAATCTTTATCTTCTTAATCTCCCATCTTAATACAGCATCCCTACTTAAAGGCATCTCGGACTTAGTCGATTTTTCATAACTTCTAAGAAATTCATATGTTAGGATGCTGCGACATGAATGGGATGCTGCATGGAGATGAATCTTGATCTTCTTCATCTCCCATCTCAATACAGCATCCCTACTTAAAGGCATCTCGGACTTAGTCGAATTTTCATAAATTCTAAGAAAAACATATGTTAGGATGCTGGGAGATGAATGGGATGCTGCATGGAGATGAATCTTGATCTTCTTCATCTCCCATCTCAATACAGCATCCCTACTTAAAGGCATCTCGGACTTAGTCGAATTTTCATAAATTCTAAGAAAAACATATGTTAGGATGCTGGGAGATGAATGGGATGCTGCATGGAGATGAATCTTGATTTTCTTCATCTCCCATCTTAATACAGCATCCCTACTTAAAGGCATCTCGGACTTAGTCGATTTTTCATAAATTCCAAGAAATTCATATGTTAGGATGCTGGGAGATGAATGAGATGCTGCATGGAGATGAATCTTGATCTTCTTCATCTCCCATCTCAATACAGCATCCCTACTTAAAGGCATCTCGGACTTAGTCGATTTTTCATAAATTCCAAGAAATTCATATGTTAGGATGCTGGAAGATGAATGGGATGCTGCATGGAGATGAATCTTGATCTCCTACATCTCCCATCTCAATACAGCATCCCTACTTATAGGCATCTCGGACTTAGTCGATTTTTCATAACTTTTAAGAAAAACATATGTTTGGATGCGGCGAGATGAATGGGATGCTGCATGGAGATGAATCTTGATCTTCTTCATCTCCCATCTCAATACAGCATCCCTACTTAAAGGCATCTCGGACTTAGTCGATTTTTCATAACTTTTAAGAAAAACATATGTTAGGATGCTGCGAGATGAATGGGATGCTGCATGGAGATGAATCTTGATCTTCTTAATCTCCCATCTCAAAACAGCATCCTTTCTTAAAGGCATCTCGGACTTAGTCGATTTTTCATAAATTCCAAGAAAAACATATGTTAGGAAGCTGGGAGATGAATGGGATGCTGCATGGAGTTGAATCTTGATCTTCTTCATCTCCCATCTCAATACAGCATCCCTACTTAAAGGCATCTCGGACTTAGTCGATTTTTCATAAATTGTAAGAAATTCATATGTGAGGATGCTGCGAGATGAATGGGATGCTGCATGGAGATGAATCTTGATCTTCATCATCTCCCATCTTAATACAGCATCCCTACTTAAAGCCATCTCGGACTTAGTCGATTTTTCATAAATTCTAAGAAATTCATATGTTAGGATGCTGGGAGATGAATGGGATGCTGCATGGAGATGAATCTTGATCTCCTACATCTCCCATCTCAATACAGCATCCCTACTTATAGGCATCTCGGACTTAGTCGATTTTTCATAACTTTTAAGAAAAACATATGTTTGGATGCGGCGAGATGAATGGGATGCTGCATGGAGATGAATCTTGATCTTCTTCATCTCCCGTCTCAATACAGCATCCCTACTTAAAGGCATCTCGGACTTAGTCGATTTTTCATAACTTTTAAGAAAAACATATGTTAGGATGCTGCGAGATGAATGGGATGCTGCATGGAGATGAATCTTGATCTTCTTAATCTCCCATCTCAAAACAGCATCCTTTCTTAAAGGCATCTCGGACTTAGTCGATTTTTCATAAATTCCAAGAAAAACATATGTTAGGAAGCTGGGAGATGAATGGGATGCTGCATGGAGTTGAATCTTGATCTTCTTCATCTCCCATCTCAATACAGCATCCCTACTTAAAGGCATCTCGGACTTAGTCGATTTTTCATAAATTGTAAGAAATTCATATGTGAGGATGCTGCGAGATGAATGGGATGCTGCATGGAGATGAATCTTGATCTTCATCATCTCCCATCTCAATACAGCATCCCTACTTAAAGGCATCTCGGACTTAGTCGATTTTTCATAAATTCTAAGAAAATCATATGTTAAGATGCTGCGAGATGAATGGGATGCTGCATGGAGATGAATCTTGATCTTCTTCATCTCCCATCTCAATACAGCATCCCTACTTAAAGTCATCTCGGACTTAGTCGATTTTTCATAAATTCTAAGAAATTCATATGTTAGGATGCTGCGAGATGAATGAGATGCTGCATGGAGATGAATCTTCATCTTCTTCATCTCCCATCTCAATACAGCATCCCTACTTAAAGTCATCTCGGACTTAGTCGATTTTTCATAAATTCTAAGAAATTCATATGTTAGGATGCTGCGAGATGAATGGGATGCTGCATGGAGATGAATCTTGATCTTCTTCATCTCCCATCTTAATACAGCATCCCTACTTCAAGGCATCTCGGACTTAGTCGATTTTTCATAAATTCTAATAAAAACATATATAAGGATGCTGGGAGATGAATAAGATGCTGCATGGAGATGAATCTTGATCTTCTTCATCTCCCATCTCAATACAGCATCCCTACTCAAAGGCATCTTGGACTTAGTCCATTTTTCATAAATTCTATGAAATTCATATGTTAGGATGCTGAGAGATAAATGGGATGCTGCATAGAGATGAATCTTGATCTTCTTCATCTCTTATCTAAATACAGCATCCCTACTTAAAGGCATCTCGGACTTAGTCGATTTTTCATAAATTCTAAGAAAAACATATATTATCATGCTGGGAGATGAATGGGATGCTGCATGGAGATGAATCTTGATCTTCTTTATCTCCCATCTTAATACAGCATCCCTACTTAAAGGCATCTTGGACTTAGTCGATTTTTCATAAATTCTAAGAAAAACATATGTTAGGATGCTGGGAGATGAATGGGATGCTGCATGGAGATGAATCTTGATCTTCTTCATCTCCTATCTTAATACAGCATCCCTACTGAAAGGCATCTCGGACTTAGTCGATTTTTCATAAATTCAAAGAAATTCATATGTTTGGATGCTGCGAGATGAATGGGATGCTGCATGGAGATGAATCATGATCTTCTTCATCTCTCATCTTTATACAGCATCCCTACTTAAAGGCATCTCGGACTTAGTCGATTTTTCATAAATCCTAAGAAAAACATATGTTAGGATGCTGCGAGATGAATGGGATGCTGCATGGAGATGAATCTTTATCTTCTTAATCTCCCATCTTAATACAGCATCCCTACTTAAAGGCATCTCGGACTTAGTCGATTTTTCATAACTTCTAAGAAATTCATATGTTAGGATGCTGCGACATGAATGGGATGCTGCATGGAGATGAATCTTGATCTTCTTCATCTCCCATCTCAATACAGCATCCCTACTTAAAGGCATCTCGGACTTAGTCGAATTTTCATAAATTCTAAGAAAAACATATGTTAGGATGCTGGGAGATGAATGGGATGCTGCATGGAGATGAATCTTGATCTTCTTCATCTCCCATCTCAATACAGCATCCCTACTTAAAGGCATCTCGGACTTAGTCGAATTTTCATAAATTCTAAGAAAAACATATGTTAGGATGCTGGGAGATGAATGGGATGCTGCATGGAGATGAATCTTGATCTTCATCATCTCCCATCTTAATACAGCATCCCTACTTAAAGCCATCTCGGACTTAGTCGATTTTTCATAAATTCTAAGAAATTCATATGTTAGGATGCTGGGAGATGAATGGGATGCTGCATGGAGATGAATCTTGATCTCCTACATCTCCCATCTCAATACAGCATCCCTACTTATAGGCATCTCGGACTTAGTCGATTTTTCATAACTTTTAAGAAAAACATATGTTTGGATGCGGCGAGATGAATGGGATGCTGCATGGAGATGAATCTTGATCTTCTTCATCTCCCGTCTCAATACAGCATCCCTACTTAAAGGCATCTCGGACTTAGTCGATTTTTCATAACTTTTAAGAAAAACATATGTTAGGATGCTGCGAGATGAATGGGATGCTGCATGGAGATGAATCTTGATCTTCTTAATCTCCCATCTCAAAACAGCATCCTTTCTTAAAGGCATCTCGGACTTAGTCGATTTTTCATAAATTCCAAGAAAAACATATGTTAGGAAGCTGGGAGATGAATGGGATGCTGCATGGAGTTGAATCTTGATCTTCTTCATCTCCCATCTCAATACAGCATCCCTACTTAAAGGCATCTCGGACTTAGTCGATTTTTCATAAATTGTAAGAAATTCATATGTGAGGATGCTGCGAGATGAATGGGATGCTGCATGGAGATGAATCTTGATCTTCATCATCTCCCATCTCAATACAGCATCCCTACTTAAAGGCATCTCGGACTTAGTCGATTTTTCATAAATTCTAAGAAAATCATATGTTAAGATGCTGCGAGATGAATGGGATGCTGCATGGAGATGAATCTTGATCTTCTTCATCTCCCATCTCAATACAGCATCCCTACTTAAAGTCATCTCGGACTTAGTCGATTTTTCATAAATTCTAAGAAATTCATATGTTAGGATGCTGCGAGATGAATGAGATGCTGCATGGAGATGAATCTTCATCTTCTTCATCTCCCATCTCAATACAGCATCCCTACTTAAAGTCATCTCGGACTTAGTCGATTTTTCATAAATTCTAAGAAATTCATATGTTAGGATGCTGCGAGATGAATGGGATGCTGCATGGAGATGAATCTTGATCTTCTTCATCTCCCATCTTAATACAGCATCCCTACTTCAAGGCATCTCGGACTTAGTCGATTTTTCATAAATTCTAATAAAAACATATATAAGGATGCTGGGAGATGAATAAGATGCTGCATGGAGATGAATCTTGATCTTCTTCATCTCCCATCTCAATACAGCATCCCTACTCAAAGGCATCTTGGACTTAGTCCATTTTTCATAAATTCTATGAAATTCATATGTTAGGATGCTGAGAGATAAATGGGATGCTGCATAGAGATGAATCTTGATCTTCTTCATCTCTTATCTAAATACAGCATCCCTACTTAAAGGCATCTCGGACTTAGTCGATTTTTCATAAATTCTAAGAAAAACATATATTATCATGCTGGGAGATGAATGGGATGCTGCATGGAGATGAATCTTGATCTTCTTTATCTCCCATCTTAATACAGCATCCCTACTTAAAGGCATCTTGGACTTAGTCGATTTTTCATAAATTCTAAGAAAAACATATGTTAGGATGCTGGGAGATGAATGGGATGCTGCATGGAGATGAATCTTGATCTTCTTCATCTCCTATCTTAATACAGCATCCCTACTGAAAGGCATCTCGGACTTAGTCGATTTTTCATAAATTCAAAGAAATTCATATGTTTGGATGCTGCGAGATGAATGGGATGCTGCATGGAGATGAATCATGATCTTCTTCATCTCTCATCTTTATACAGCATCCCTACTTAAAGGCATCTCGGACTTAGTCGATTTTTCATAAATCCTAAGAAAAACATATGTTAGGATGCTGCGAGATGAATGGGATGCTGCATGGAGATGAATCTTTATCTTCTTAATCTCCCATCTTAATACAGCATCCCTACTTAAAGGCATCTCGGACTTAGTCGATTTTTCATAACTTCTAAGAAATTCATATGTTAGGATGCTGCGACATGAATGGGATGCTGCATGGAGATGAATCTTGATCTTCTTCATCTCCCATCTCAATACAGCATCCCTACTTAAAGGCATCTCGGACTTAGTCGAATTTTCATAAATTCTAAGAAAAACATATGTTAGGATGCTGGGAGATGAATGGGATGCTGCATGGAGATGAATCTTGATCTTCTTCATCTCCCATCTCAATACAGCATCCCTACTTAAAGGCATCTCGGACTTAGTCGAATTTTCATAAATTCTAAGAAAAACATATGTTAGGATGCTGGGAGATGAATGGGATGCTGCATGGAGATGAATCTTGATTTTCTTCATCTCCCATCTTAATACAGCATCCCTACTTAAAGGCATCTCGGACTTAGTCGATTTTTCATAAATTCCAAGAAATTCATATGTTAGGATGCTGGGAGATGAATGAGATGCTGCATGGAGATGAATCTTGATCTTCTTCATCTCCCATCTCAATACAGCATCCCTACTTAAAGGCATCTCGGACTTAGTCGATTTTTCATAAATTCCAAGAAATTCATATGTTAGGATGCTGGAAGATGAATGGGATGCTGCATGGAGATGAATCTTGATCTCCTACATCTCCCATCTCAATACAGCATCCCTACTTATAGGCATCTCGGACTTAGTCGATTTTTCATAACTTTTAAGAAAAACATATGTTTGGATGCGGCGAGATGAATGGGATGCTGCATGGAGATGAATCTTGATCTTCTTCATCTCCCGTCTCAATACAGCATCCCTACTTAAAGGCATCTCGGACTTAGTCGATTTTTCATAACTTTTAAGAAAAACATATGTTAGGATGCTGCGAGATGAATGGGATGCTGCATGGAGATGAATCTTGATCTTCTTAATCTCCCATCTCAAAACAGCATCCTTTCTTAAAGGCATCTCGGACTTAGTCGATTTTTCATAAATTCCAAGAAAAACATATGTTAGGAAGCTGGGAGATGAATGGGATGCTGCATGGAGTTGAATCTTGATCTTCTTCATCTCCCATCTTAATACAGCATCCCTACTTAAAGCCATCTCGGACTTAGTCGATTTTTCATAAATTCATAGAAATTCATATGTTAGGATGCTGCGAGATGAATGGGATGCTGCATTGAGATGAATCTTGATCTTCTCCATCTCCCATCTTAATACAGCATCCCTACTTAAAGCCATCTCGGACTTAGTCGATTTTTCATAAATTCTAAGAAATTCATATGTTAGGATGCTGGGAGATGAATGGGATGCTGCATGGAGATGAATCTTGATCTCCTACATCTCCCATCTCAATACAGCATCCCTACTTATAGGCATCTCGGACTTAGTCGATTTTTCATAACTTTTAAGAAAAACATATGTTTGGATGCGGCGAGATGAATGGGATGCTGCATGGAGATGAATCTTGATCTTCTTCATCTCCCGTCTCAATACAGCATCCCTACTTAAAGGCATCTCGGACTTAGTCGATTTTTCATAACTTTTAAGAAAAACATATGTTAGGATGCTGCGAGATGAATGGGATGCTGCATGGAGATGAATCTTGATCTTCTTAATCTCCCATCTCAAAACAGCATCCTTTCTTAAAGGCATCTCGGACTTAGTCGATTTTTCATAAATTCCAAGAAAAACATATGTTAGGAAGCTGGGAGATGAATGGGATGCTGCATGGAGTTGAATCTTGATCTTCTTCATCTCCCATCTCAATACAGCATCCCTACTTAAAGGCATCTCGGACTTAGTCGATTTTTCATAAATTGTAAGAAATTCATATGTGAGGATGCTGCGAGATGAATGGGATGCTGCATGGAGATGAATCTTGATCTTCATCATCTCCCATCTCAATACAGCATCCCTACTTAAAGGCATCTCGGACTTAGTCGATTTTTCATAAATTCTAAGAAAATCATATGTTAAGATGCTGCGAGATGAATGGGATGCTGCATGGAGATGAATCTTGATCTTCTTCATCTCCCATCTCAATACAGCATCCCTACTTAAAGGCATCTCGGACTTAGTCGATTTTTATTAAATTCTATGAAAAACATATGTTAGAATGCTGCGAGATGAATTGGATGCTGCATGGAGATGAATCTTGATCTTCTTCATCTCCCATCTAAATACAGCATCCCTACTTAAAGGCATCTCGGACTTAGTCGATTTTCCGAAAATTCTAAGAAATTTATATGTTAGGATGCTAGGAGATGAATAGGATTCTACATGGAGATGTATCTTGATCTTCTACATCTCCCATCTCAATACAGCATCCCTACTTAAAGGCATCTCGGACTTAGTCGATTTTTCATAAATTCTGAGAAATTCATATGTTAGGATTTGGGAGACGAATGGGATGCTGCATGGAGATGAATCTTGATCTCCTACATCTCCCATCTCAATACAGCATCCCTACTTAAAGGCATCTCGGACTTAGTCGATTTTTCATAAATTCTAAGAAATTCATATGTTAGGATTCTGGGAGATGAATGGGATGCTGCATGGAGATGAATCTTGATCTCCTACATCTCCCATCTCAATACAGCATCCCTACTTAAAGCCATCTCGGACTTAGTCGATTTTTCATAAATTCTAAGAAATTCATATGTTAGGATGCTGGGAGATGCATGGGATGCTGCATGGAGATGAATCTTGATCTTCTTCATCTCCCATCTCAATACAGCATCCCTACTTAAAGGCATCTCGGACTTAGTCGATTTTCCGAAAATTCTAAGAAATTTATATGTTAGGATGCTAGGAGATGAATAGGATGCTACATGGAGATGTATCTTGATCTTCTACATCTCCCATCTCAATACAGCATCCCTACTTAAAGGCATCTCGGACTTAGTCGATTTTTCATAAATTCTGAGAAATTCATATGTTAGGATTCTGGGAGATGAATAGGATGCTGCATGGAGATGAATCTTGATCTCCTACATCTCCCATCTTAATACAGCATCCCTACTTAAAGGCATCTCGGACTTAGTCGATTTTTCATTAATTCATAGAAATTCATATGTTAGGATGCTGGGAGATGAATGGGATGCTGCATGGAGATGAATCTTGATCTTCTACATCTCCCATCTTAATACAGCATCCCTACTTAAAGGCATCTCGGACTTAGTCGATTTTTCATAAATTCCAAGAAAAACATATGTTAGGAAGCTGGGAGATGAATGGGATGCTGCATGGAGTTGAATCTTGATCTTCTTCATCTCCCATCTCAATACAGCATCCCTACTTAAAGGCATCTCGGACTTAGTCGATTTTTCATAAATTGTAAGAAATTCATATGTGAGGATGCTGCGAGATGAATGGGATGCTGCATGGAGATGAATCTTGATCTTCATCATCTCCCATCTCAATACAGCATCCCTACTTAAAGGCATCTCGGACTTAGTCGATTTTTCATAAATTCCAAGAAAATCATATGTAAGGATGCTGCGAGATGAATGGGATGCTGCATGGAGATGAATCTTGATCTTCTTCATCTCCCATCTGAATACAGCATCCCTACTTAAAGGCATCACGGACTTAGTCGATTATTGATAAATTCTAAGAAAAACATCTGTTAGGATGCTGCGAGATAAATGGGATGCTGCATGGAGATTAATCTTGATCTTCTTCATCTCCCATCTTAATACAGCATCCCTACTTAAAGGCATCTCGGACTTAGTCGATTTTTCATAAATTCTAAGAAAAACATCTGTTAGGATGCTGCGAGATGAATGGGATGCTGCAATGAGATGAATCTTGATCTTCTTCATCTCCCATCTCAATACAGCATCCCTACTTAAAGGCATCTCGGACTTAGTCGATTTTTGATAAATTCTAAGAAAAACATATGTTAGGATGCTGCGATAGGAATGGGATGCTGCATGGAGATGAATCTTGATCTTCTTCATCTCCCATCTTAATACAGCATCCCTACTTAAAGGCATCTCGGACTTAGTCGATTTTTCATAAATTCTAAGAAAAACATATGTTAGGATGCTGCGAGATGAATGGGATGCTGCATGGAGATGAATCTTGATCTTCTTCATCTCCCATCTTAATACAGCATCCCTAGTTAAAGGCATCTCGGACTTAGTCGATTTTTCATAAATTCTAAGAAAAACATATGTTAGGATGCTGCGAGATGAATGGGATGCTTCATGGAAATAAATCTTGATCTTCTACATCTCCCATCCTAATACAGCATCCCTACTTAAAGGCATCTCGGACTTAGTCGATTTTTCATAAATTCTAAGAAAAACATATGTAAGGATGCTGCGAGATGAATATGATGCTGCATGGAGATGAATCTTGATCTTCTTCATCTCCCATCTTAATACAGCATCCCTACTTAAGAGCATCTCGGACTTAGTCGATTTTTCATAAATTCTAAGAAATTCATATGTTAGGATGCTGCGAGATGAATGGGATGCTGCATGGAGATGAATCTTGATCTTCTTCATCTCCCATCTCAATACAGCATCCCTATTTAAAGGCATCTCGGACTTAGTCGATTTTTCATAAATTCTAAGAAAAACATATGTTAGGATGCTGCGAGATGAATGGGATGCTGCATGGAGATGAATCTTGATCTCCTACATCTCTCATCTCAATACAGCATCCCTTTTTAAAGGCATCTCGGACTTAGTCGATTTTTCATAAATTCATAGAAATTCATATGTTAGGATGCTGCGAGATGAATGGGATGCTGCATGGAGATGAATCTTGGTCTTCTTCATCTCCCATCTTAATACAGCATCCCTACTTAAAGGCATCTCGGACATAGTCGATTTTTCATAAATTCTAAGAAATTCATATGTTAGGATGCTGGGAGATGAATGGGATGCTGCATGGAGATGAATCTGGATCTCCTACATCTCCCATCTTAATACAGCATCCCTACTTAAAGGCATCTCGGACTTAGTCGATTTTTCATAAATTCATAGAAATTCATATGTTAGGATGCTGGGAGATGAATGGGATGCTGCATGGAGATGAATCTTGATCTTCTTCATCTCCCATCTTAATAGAGCATCCCTACTTAAAGGCATCTCGGACTTAGTCGATTTTTCATAAATTCTAAGAATTTCATATGTAAGGATGCTGCGAGATGAATGGGATGCTGCATGGAGATGAATCTTGATCTTCTTCATCTCCCATCTCAATACAGCATCCCTTCTTAAAGGCATCTCGGACTTAGTCGATTTTTCATAAATTCCAAGAAAATCATATGTAAGGATGCTGCGAGATGAATGGGATGCTGCATGGAGATGAATCTTGATCTTCTTCATCTCCCATCTGAATACAGCATCCCTACTTAAAGGCATCACGGACTTAGTCGATTATTGATAAATTCTAAGAAAAACATCTGTTAGGATGCTGCGAGATAAATGGGATGCTGCATGGAGATTAATCTTGATCTTCTTCATCTCCCATCTTAATACAGCATCCCTACTTAAAGGCATCTCGGACTTAGTCGATTTTTCATAAATTCTAAGAAAAACATCTGTTAGGATGCTGCGAGATGAATGGGATGCTGCAATGAGATGAATCTTGATCTTCTTCATCTCCCATCTCAATACAGCATCCCTACTTAAAGGCATCTCGGACTTAGTCGATTTTTGATAAATTCTAAGAAAAACATATGTTAGGATGCTGCGATAGGAATGGGATGCTGCATGGAGATGAATCTTGATCTTCTACATCTCCCATCTTAATACAGCATCCCTTCTTAAAGGCATCTCGGACTTAGTCGATTTTTCATAAATTCTAAGAAAAACATATGTTAGGATGCTGGGAGATGAATGGGATGCTGCATGGAGATGAATATTGATCTTCTACATCTCCCATCTTAATACAGCATCCCTACTTAAAGGCATCTCGGACTTAGTCGATTTTTCATAAATTCATAGAAATTCATATGTTAGGATGCTGCGAGATGAATGGGATGCTGCATGGAGATGAATCTTGATCTTCTTCATCTTCCATCTCAATAAAGCATCCCTACTTAAAGGCATCTCGGACTTAGTCGATTTTTCATAACTTTTAAGAAAAACATATGTTAGGATGCTGGGAGATGAATGGGATGCTACATGGAAATGAATTTTGATCTTCTTCATCTCCCATATTAATACAGCATCCCTACTTAAAGGCATCTCGGACTTAGTCGATTTTTCATAAATTCTAAGAAATTCATATGTTAGGATGCTGCGAGATGAATGGGATGCTGCACGGAGATAAATCTTGATCCCCTACATCTCCCATCTCAATACAGCATCCCTACTTAAAGGCATCTTGGACTTAGTCGATTTTTCATAAATTCATAGAAATTCATATGTTAGGATGCTGCGAGATGAATGGGATGCTGCATGGAGATGAACCTTGATCTCCTACATCTCCCATCTCAATACAGCATCCCTACTTAAAGGCATCTCGGACTTAGTCGATTTTTCATAAATTCTTAGAAATTCATATGTTAGGATGCTGCGAGATGAATGGGATGCTGCATGGAGATGAATCTTGATCTCCTACATCTCCCATCTCAATACAGCATCCCTTCTTAAAGGCATCTCGGACTTAGTCGATTTTTCATAAATTCTTAGAAATTCATATGTTAGGATGCTGCGAGATGAATGGGATGCTGCATGGAGATGAATCTTGATCTCCTACATCTTCCATCTCAATACAGCATCCCTTCTTAAAGGCATCTCGGACTTAGTCGATTTTTCATAAATTCTTAGAAATTCATATGTTAGGATGCTGCGAGATGAATGGGATGCTGCATGGAGATGAATCTTGATCTTCTTCATCTCCCATCTTAATACAGCATCCCTTCTTAAAGGCATCTCGGACTTAGTCGATTTTTCATAAATTCTTAGAAATTCATATGTTAGGATGCTGGGAGATGAATGGGATGCTGCATGGAGATGAATCTTGATCTCCTACATCTCCCATCTCAATACAGCATCCCTACTTAAAGGCATCTCGGACTTAGTCGATTTTTCATAAATTCATAGAAATTCATATGTTAGGATGCTGCGAGATGAATGGGATGCTGCATGGAGATGAATCTTGATCTCCTACATCTCCCATCTCAATACAGCATCCCTTCTTAAAGGCATCTCGGACTTAGTCGATTTTTCATAAATTCTTAGAAATTCATATGTTAGGATGCTGCGAGATGAATGGGATGCTGCATGGAGATGAATCTTGATCTCCTACATCTCCCATCTCAATACAGCATCCCTACTTAAAGGCATCTCGGACTTAGTCGATTTTTCATAAATTCTTAGAAATTCATATGTTAGGATGCTGCGAGATGAATGGGATGCTGCATGGAGATGAATCTTGATCTCCTACATCTTCCATCTCAATACAGCATCCCTTCTTAAAGGCATCTCGGACTTAGTCGATTTTTCATAAATTCTTAGAAATTCATATGTTAGGATGCTGCGAGATGAATGGGATGCTGCATGGAGATGAATCTTGATCTCCTACATCTCTCATCTTAATACAGCATCCCTACTTAAATGCATCTCGGACTTAGTCGATTTTTCATAAATTCTAAGAAAAACATATGTTAGGATGCTGCGAGATGAATGGTATGCTGCATGGAGATGAATCTTGATCTTCTTCATCTCCCATCTTAATACAGCATCCCTACTTAAGGGCATCTCTGACTTAGTCGATTTTTCATAAATTCTAAGAAAAACATATGTTAGGATGCTGCGAGATGAATGGGATGCTGCATGGAGATGAATCTTGATCTTCTTCATCTCCCATCTCGATACAGCATCCCTACTTAAAGGCATCTCGGACATAGTCAATTTTTCATAAATTCTTAGAAATTCATATGTTAGGATGCTGCGAGATGAATGGGATGCTGCATGGAGATGAATCTTGATCTTCTTCATCTCCCATCTTAATACAGCATCCCTACTTAAAGGCATCTCGGACTTAGTCGATTTTTCATAAATTCTAAGAAATTCATATGTTAGGATGCTGCGAGATGAATGGGATGCTGCATGGAGATGAATCTTGATCTTCTCCATCTCCCATCTTAATACAGCATCCCTACTTGAAGGCATCTCGGACTTAGTCGATTTTTCATAAATTCTAAGAAAAACAAATGTTAGGATGCTGCGAGATGAATGGGATGCTGCATGGAGATAAATCTTGATCTTCTTCATTTCCCATCTCAATACAGCATCCCTACTTAAGGGCATCTCGGACTTAGTCGATTTTTCATAAATTCTAAGAAAAACATATGTTAGGATGCTGCGAGATGAATGGGATGCTGCATGCTGATTATTCTTGATCTCCTACATCTCCCATCTTAATACAGCATCCCTACTTAAAGGCATCTAGGACTTAGTCGATTTTTAATAAATTCATAGAAATTCATATGTTCGGATGCTGCGAGATGAATGGGATGCTGCATGGAGATGAATCATGATCTTCTTCATCTCCCATCTTAATACAGCATCCCTACTTAAAGGCATCTCGGACTTAGTCGATTTTTCATAAATTCTAAGAAATTCATATGTAAGGATTCTGCGAGATGAATGGGATGCTGCATGGAGATGAATCTTGATCTTCTTCATCTCTAATCTTAATACAGCATCCCTATTTAAAGGCATCTCGGACTTAGTCGATTTTTCATAAATTCTAAGAAATTCATATGTTAGGATGCTGGGAGATGAATGGGATGCTGCATGGAGATGTATCTTGATCTTCTTCATCTCCCATCTTAATACAGCATCCCTACTTAAAGGCATCTCGGACTTAGTCGATTTTTCATAAATTCATAGAAATTTATATGTTAGGATGCTGGGAGATGAATGGGATGCTGCATGGAGATGAATCTTGATCTTCTCCATCTCCCATCTTAATACAGCATCCCTACTAAAGGGCTTCTCGGACTTAGTCGCTTTTTCATAAATTCTAAGAAAAACATATGTTAGGATGCTGCGAGATGAATGGGATGCTGCATGGAGATGAATCTTGATCTTCTTCATCTCCCATCTTAATACAGCATCCCTACTTAAAGGCATCTCGGACTTAGTCGATTTTTCATAAAATCTAAGAAATTTATATGTTAGGATGCTGGGAGATGAATGGGATGCTGCATGGAGATGAATCTTGATCTTCTTCATCTCCCATCTTAATACAGCATCCCCACTTAAAGGCATCTCGGACTTAGTCGATTTTTCATAAATTCTAAGAAAAACATATGTTAGGATGCTGCGAGATGAATGGGATGCTGCATGGAGATGAATCTTGATCTTCTTCATCTCCCATCTTAATACAGCATCCCTACTTAAAGGCATCTCGGACTTAGTCGATTTTTCATAAATTCTAAGAAAAACATATGTTAGGATGCTGCGAGATGAATGGGATGCTGCGCGGAGATGAATCTTGATCTTCCTCATCACCCATCTTAATACAGCATCCCTACTTAAAGGCATATCGGACTTAGTCGATTTTTCATAAATTCTAAGAAAAACATATGTTAGGGTGCTGCGAGATGAATGGGATGCTGCATGGAGATGAATCTTGATCTTCTTCATCTCCCATCTTAATACAGCATCCCTACTTAAAGGCATCTCGGACTTAGTCGATTTTCCATAAATTTTAAGAAATTTATATGTAAGGATGCTGCGAGATTAATGGGATGCTGCATGGAGATGAATCTTGATCTTCTTCATCTCCCATCTTAATACAGCATCCCTACTTAAAGGCATCTCGGACTTAGTCGATTTTTCATAAATTCTAAGAAAAACATATGTTAGGATGCTGCGAGATGAATGGGATGCTGCATGGAGATGAATCTTGATCTTCTTCATCTCCCATCTTAATACAGCATCCCTACTTAAAGGCATCTCGGACTTAGTCGATTTTTCATAAATTCTAAGAAAAACATATGTAAGGATGTTGCGAGATGAATGGGATGCTGCATGGAGATGAATCTTGATCTTCTTCATCTCCCATCTTAATACAGCATCCCTACTTAAAGGCATCTCGGACTTAGTCGATTTTTCATAAATTCTAAGAAAAACATATGTTAGGATGTTGCGAGATTAATGGGATGCTGCATGGAGATGAATCTTGATCTTCCTCATCTCCCATCTTAATACAGCATCCCTACTTAAAGGCATCTCGGACTTAGTCGATTTTTCATAAATTCTAAGAAAAACATATGTTAGGGTGCTGCGAGATGAATCGGATGCTGCATGGAGATGAATCTTGAACTTCTTCATCTCCCATCTTAATACAGCATCCCTTCTTAAAGGCATCTCGGACTTAGTCGATTTTTCACAAATTCTCAGAAAAACATAAGTTAGGATGCTGCGAGATGAATGGGATGCTGCATGGAGATGAATCTTGATCTTCTTCATCTCCCATCTCAATACAGCATCCCTACTTAAAGGCATCTCGGACTTAGTCGATTTTTCATAAATTCTAAGAAAACAATATGTTAGGATGCTGCGAGATGAATGGGATGCTGCATGGAGATGAATCTTGATCTTCTCCATCTCCCATCTTAATACAGCATCCCTACTTAAAGGCATCTCGGACTTAGTCGATTTTTCATAAAATCTAAGAAAAACATATGTTAGGATGCTGCGAGATGAATGGGATGCTGCATGGAGATGAATCTTGATCTCCTACATCTCCCATCTCAATACAGCATCCCTACTTAAAGCCATCTCGGACTTAGTCGATTTTTCATAAATTCTAAGAAATTCATATGTTAGGATTCTGGGAGATTAATGGGATGCTGCATGGAGATTAATCTTGATCTCCTACATCTCTCATCTCAATACAGCATCCCTACTTAAAGGCATCTCGGACTTAGTCGATTTTTCATAAATTCTAAGAAATTCATATGTTAGGATGCTGCGAGATGAATGGGATGCTGCATGGAGATGAATCTTGATCTTCTCCATCTCCCATCTTAATACAGCATCCCTACTTAAAGGCATCTCGAACTTAGTTGATTTTTCATAAATTCTAAGAAAATCATATGTAAGGATGCTGCGAGATGAATGGGATGCTGCATGGAGATGAATCTTGATCTCCTACATCTCCCATCTCAATACAGCATCCCTACTTAAAGGCATCTCTGACTTAGTCGATTTTTCATAAATTCTAAGAAATTCATATGTTAGGATGCTGCGAGATGAATGGGATGCTGCATGGAGATGAATCTTGATCTTCTTCATCTCCCATCTCGATACAGCATCCCTACTTAAAGGCATCTCGGACTTAGTCGATTTTTCATAAATTCTAAGAAAAACATATGTTATGATGCTGCGAGATGAATGGGATGCTGCATGGAGATGAATATTGATCTTATTCATCTCCCATCTTATTACAGCATCCCTACTTAAAGGCATCTCGGACTAAGTCGATTTTTAATAAATTCTAAGAAAAACATATGTTTGGATGCTGCGAGATGAATGGGATGCTGCATGGAGATGAATCTTGATCTTCTTCATCTCCCGTCTTAATACAGCATCCCTACTTGAAGGCATCTCGGACTTAGTCGATTTTTCATAAATTCTAAGTAAAACATATGTTAGGATGCTGCGAGATGAATGGGATGCTGCATGGAGATGATTCTTGATCTTCATCATCTCCCATCTCAATACAGCATCCCTCTTTAAAGGCATCTCGG
This sequence comes from Anopheles coustani, assembly GCF_943734705.1. NCBI lineage: Eukaryota > Metazoa > Arthropoda > Insecta > Diptera > Culicidae > Anopheles > Anopheles coustani. The sequence continues at coordinate 548,740 of NW_026525192.1, forward strand.
CCTTAGTCGATTTTTCATAAATTCTAAGAAAAACATATGTTAGGATGCTGCGAGATGAATGGGATGCTGCATGGAGATGAATCTTGATCTCCTACATCTCCCATCTCAATACAGCATCCCTACTTAAAGGCATCTCTGACTTAGTCGATTTTTCATAAATTCTAAGAAATTCATATGTTAGGATGCTGCGAGATGAATGGGATGCTGCATGGAGATGAATATTGATCTTATTCATCTCCCATCTTATTACAGCATCCCTACTTAAAGGCATCTCGGACTAAGTCGATTTTTCATAAATTCTAAGAAAAACATATGTTGGGATGCTGCGAGATGAATGGGATGCTGCATGGAGATGAATCTTGATCTTCTTCATCTCCCATCTCAATACAGCATCCCTACTTAAAGGCATCTTGGACTTAGTCGATTTTCCATAAATTCATAGAAATTCATATGTTAGGATGCTGGGAGATGAATGGGATGCTGCATGGAGATGAATCTTGATCTTCTTCATCTCCCATCTTAATACAGCATCCCTACTTAAAGGCATCTCGGACTTAGTCGATTTTTCATAAATTCTAAGAAATTCATATGTTAGGATGCTGGGAGATGAATGGGATGCTGCATGGAGATGAATCTTGATCTTCTTCATCTCCCATCTTAATACAGCATCCCTACTTAAAGGCATCTCGGACTTAGTCGATTTTTCATAAATTCATAGAAATTCATATGTTAGGATGCTGCGAGATGAATGGGATGCTGCATGGAGATGCATCTTGATCTCCTACATCTCCCATCTTAATACAGCATCCCTACTTAAAGCCATCTCGGACTTAGTCGATTTTTCATAAATTCATAGAAATTCATATGTTAGGATGCTGCGAGATGAATGGGATGCTGCATGGAGATGAATCTTGATCTTCTTCATCTCCTGTCTTAATACAGCCTCCCTACTTAAAGGCATCTCGGACTTAGTCGATTTTTCATAAATTCTAAGAAATTCATATGTTAGGATGCTACGAGATGAATGGGATGCTGCATGGAGATGAATCTTGATCTTCTTCATCTCCCATCTTAATACAGCATCCCTACTTAAAGGCATCTCGGACTTAGTCGATTTTTCATTAATTCATAGAAATTCATATGTTAGGATGCTGGGAGATGAATGGGATGCTGCATCGAGATGAATCTTGATCTTCTTCATCTCCCGTCTTAATACAGCATCCCTACTTAAAGGCATCTCGGACTAAGTCGATTTTTCATAAATTCTTAGGAAAACATATGTTAGGATGCTGCGAGATGAATGGGATGCTGCATGGAGATGAATCTTGATCTTCTTAATCTCCCATCTCAATACAGCATCCCTATTTACAGGCATCTCGGACTTAGTCGATTTTTCATAAATTCTAAGAAATTCATATGTTAGGATGCTGGGAGATGAATGGGATGCTGCATGGAGATGAATCCTGATCTTCTTCATCTCCCATCTTAATACAGCATCCCTACTTAGAGGCATCTCGGACTTAGTCGATTTTTCATAAAATCTAAGAAAAACTTATGTTAGGATGCTGCGAGATGAATGGGATGCTGCATGGAGATGAATGTTGATCTTCTTCATCTCCCATCTTAAAACAGCATCCCTACTTAAAGGCATCTCGGACTTAGTCGATTTTTCATAAAATCTAAGAAAAACATATGTTAGGATGCTGCGAGATGAATGGGATGCTGCATGGAGATGAATCTTGATCTTCTCCATCTTCCATCTTAATACAGCATCCCTACTTAAAGGCATCTCGGACTTAGTCGATTTTTCATAAATTCTAAGAAAAACATATGTTAGGATGCTGCGAGATAAATGGGATGCTGCATGGAGATGAATGTTGATCTTCTTCATCTCCCATCTTAATACAGCATCCCTACTTAAAGGCATCTCGGACTTAGTCGATTTTTCATAAATTCTAAGAAAAACTTATGTTAGGATGCTGCGAGATAAATGGGATGCTGCATGGAGATGAATGTTGATCTTCTTCATCTCCCATCTTAAAACAGCATCCCTACTTAAAGGCATCTCGGACTTAGTCGATTTTTCATAAATTCTAAGAAAAACATATGTTAGGATGCTGCGAGATAAATGGGATGCTGCATGGAGATGAATCTTGATCTTCTCCATCTCCCATCTTAATACAGCATCCCTACTTAAAGGCATCTCGGACTTAGTCGATTTTTCATAAATTCTAAGAAAACAATATGTTAGGATGCTGCGAGATGAATGGGATGCTGCATGGAGATGAATCTTGATCTCCTACATCTCCCATCTAAATACAGCATCCCTTCTTAAAGGCATCTCGGACTTAGTCGATTTTTCATAAATTCTAAGAAAAACCATATGTTAGGATGCTGCGAGGTGAATGGAATGCTGCATGGAGATGAATCTTGATCTTCTTCATCTCCCATCCTAATACAGCATCCCTACTTAAAGGCATCTTAGACTTAGTCGATTTTTCATAAATTCTAAGAAAACAATATGTTAGGATGCTGCGAGTTGAATGGGATGCTGCATGGAGATGAATCTTGATCTTCTTCATCTCCCATCTTAATACAGCATCAATACTTAAAGGCATCTCGGACTTAGTCGATTTTTCATAAATTCTAAGAAAAACTTATGTTAGGATGCTGCGAGATAAATGGGATGCTGCATGGAGATGAATCTTGATCTTCTTCATCTCCCATCTTAATACAGCATCCCTACTTAAAGGCATCTCGGACTTAGTCGATTTTTCATAAATTCTAAGAAAAACATTTGTTAGGATGCTGCGAGATGTATGGGATGCCGCATGGAGATGAATCTTGATCTTCTTCATCTCTCATCTCAATACAGCATCCCTGCTTAAAGGCATCTCGGACTTAGTCGATTTTTCATAAATTCTAAGAAATTCATATGTTAGGATGCTGCGAGATGAATGTGATGCTGCATGGAGATGAATCTTGATCTCCTACATCTCCCATCTTAATACAGCATCCCTACTTAAAGGAATCTCGGACTTAGTCGATTTTTCATAAATTCTAAGAAAAACATATGTTAGGGTGCTGCGAGATGAATGGGATGCTGCATGGAGATGAATCTTGATCTTCTACATCTCCCATATTAATACAGCATCCCTACTTAAAGGCATCTCGGACTTAGTCGATTTTTCTTAAATTCTAAGATAAAACATATGTTAGGATGCAACGAGATGTATGGGATGCTGCATGGAGATGAATTTTGATCTTCTACATCTCCCATATTAATACAGCATCCCTACTTAAAGGCATCTCGGACTTAGTCGATTTTTCTTAAATTCTAAGATAAAACATATGTTAGGATGCTGCGAGATGTATGGGATGCTGCATGGAGATGAATCTTGATCTTCTTCATCTCCCATCTTAATACAGCATCCCTACTTAAAGGCATCTCGGACTTAGTCGATTTTTCATAAATTTAAAGAAATTCATATGTTAGGATGCTGCGAGATGAATGGGATGCTGCTTGGAGATGAATCTTGATCTTCTTCATCTCCCATCTTAATACAGCATCCCTACTTAAAGGCACATCGGACTGAGTCGATTTTTCATAAATTCTAAGAAAAACATATGTTAGGATGCTGCGAGATGAATGGGATGCTGCATGGAGATGAATCTTGATCTTCTTCATCTCCTTTCTTAATACAGCATCCCTTCTTAAAGGCATCTCGGACTTAGTCGATTTTTCATAAATTCTAAGAAATTCATATGTTAGGATGCTGGGAGATGAATGGGATGCTGCATGGAGATGAATCTTGATGTTCTTTATCTCCCATCTTAATGCAGCATCCCTACTTAAAGGCATCTCGGACTTAGTTGATTTTTCATAGATACATAGAAAAACATATGTTAGGATGCTGCGAGATGAATGGGATGCTGCATGGAGATGAATCTTGATCTTCTTCATCTCCCATCTTAATACAGCATCCCTGCTTAAAGGCATCTCGGACTTAGTCGATTTTTCATAAATTCTAAAAAAAAACATATGTTTGGATGCTGCGAGATGAATGGGATGCTGCATGGAGATGAATCTTGATCTTCTTCATCCCCCATCTCAATACAGCATCCCTACTTAAAGGCATCTTGGACTTAGTCGATTTTTCATAAATTCTAAGAAATTCATATGTTAGGATGCTGCGAGATGAATGGGATGCTGCATGGAGATAAATCTTGATCTTCTTCATCCTCCATCTCAATACAGCATCCCTACTTAAAGGCATCTCGGACTTAGTCGATTTTTCATAAATTCTAAGAAATTCATATGTTAGGATGCTGCGAGATGAATGAGATGCTGCATGGAGATGAATCTTGATCTTCTTCTTCCCCCATCTTAATACAGCATCCCTACTTACAGGCATCTCAGACTTAGTCGATTTTTCATAAATTCTAAGAAAAACATATCTTAGGATGCTGCGAGATGAATAAGATGCTGCATGGAGATGAATCTTGATCTTCTAAATCTCCCATTTAAATACAGCATCTCTACTTAAAGGCATCTCGGACTTAGTCGATTTTTCATAAATTCTAAGAAAAACATATGTTAGGATGCTGCGAGATGAATGGGATGCTGCATGGAGATGAATCTTGAGTTTCTTCATCTCCCATCTTAATCCAGCATCCCTACTTAAAGGCATCTCGGACTTAGTCGATTTTTCATAAATTCTAAGAAATTTATATGTTAGGATGCTGCGAGATGAATGGGATGCTGCAAGGAGATTTATAATGATCTTCTTCATCTCCCATCTTAATACAGCATCCCTACTTAAAGGCATCTCGGACTTAGTCGATTTTTCATAAATTCTAAGAAAAACATAAGTTAGGATGCTGCGAGATAAATGGGATGCTGCATGGAGATGAATCTTGATCTTCTTCTTCTCCCATCTTAATACAGCATCCCTGCTTAAAGGCATCTCGGACTTAGTCGATTTTTAATAAATTCTAAGAAAATCATATGTTTGGATGCTGCGAGATGAATGGGATGCTGCATGGAGATGAATCTTGATCTCCTACATCTCCCATCTCAAAACAGCATCCCTACTTGAAGGCATCTCGGACTTAGTCGATTTTTCATAAATTCTATGATATTCATATGTTAGGATGCTGCGAGATGAATGGGATGCTGCGTGGAGATGAATCTTGATCTTCTCCATCTCCCATCTCAAAACAGCATCCCTACTTAAAGGCATCTCGGACTTAGTCGATTTTTCATAAATTCTAAGAAAAACATATGTTTGGATGCTAAGAGATGAATGGGATGCTGCATGGAGATGAATCTTGATCTTCTTCATCTCCCATCTTAATACAGCATCCATACTTAAAGGCATCTCGGACTTAGTCGATTTTTCATAAATTCTAAGAAAAACATATGTTAGGATGCTGCGAGATGAATGGGATGCTGCATGGAGATAAATCTTGATCTTCTTCATCTCTTATCTCAATACAGCATCCCTACTTAAAGGCATCTCGGACTTAGTCGATTTTTCATAAATTCTAAGAAATTCATATGTTAGGATGCTGGGAGATGCATGGGATGCTGCATTGAGATGAATCTTGATCTTCTCCATCTCCCATCTCAATACAGCATCCCTACTTAAAGGCATCTCGGACTTAGTCGATTTTTCATAAATTCTAAGAAATTGATATGTTAGGATGCTGGGAGATGAATGGGATGCTGCATGGAGATGAATCTTGATCTCCTACATCTCCCATCTCAATACAGCATTCCTAATTAAAGGCATCTCGGACTTAGTCGATTTTTCATAAATTCTAAGAAATTCATATGTTAGGATGCTGCGAGATGAATGGGATGCTGCATGGAGATGAATCTTGATCTTCTTCATCTCCCATCTTAATACAGCATCCCTACTTGAAGGCATCTCGGACTTAGTCGATTTTTCATAAATTCTAAGAAATTCATATGTTAGGATGCTGGGAGATGAATGGGATGCTGCATGGAGATGAATCTTGATCTCCTACATCTCCCAACTCAATACAGCATCCCTACTTGAAGGCATCTCGGACTTAGTCGATTTTTCATAAATTCATAGAAATTCATATAATAGGATGCTGGGAGATGAATGGGATGCTGCATGGAGATGAATCTTGATCTTCTTCATCTCCCATCTTAATACAGCATCCCTACTTACAGGCATCTCGGACTTAGTCGATTTTTCATAAATTCATAGAAATTCATATGTTAGGATGCTGGGAGATGAATGGGATGCTGCATGGAGATGAATCTTGATCTCCTACATCTCCCATCTCAATACAGCATCCCTACTTAAAGGCATCTCGGACTTAGTCGATTTTTCATAAATTCATAGAAATTCATATGTTAGGATGCTGGGAGATGAATGGGATGCTGCATGGAGATGAATCTTGATCTTCTTCATCTCCCATCTTAATACAGCATCCCTACTTAAAGGCATCTCGGACTTAGTCGATTTTTCATAAATTCTAAGAAATTCATATGTTAGGATGCTGGGAGATGAATGGGATGCTGCATGGAGATGAATCTTGATCTTCTTCATCTCCCATCTTAATACAGCATCCCTACTTAAAGGCATCTCGGACTTAGTCGATTTTTCATAAATTCTAAGAAATTCATATGTTAGGATGCTGGGAGATGAATGGGATGCTGCATGGAGATGAATCTTGATCTTCTTCATCTCCCATCTTAATACAGCATCCTAACTTAAAGGCATCTCGGACTTAGTCGATTTTTCATAAATTCATAGAAATTCATATGTTAGGATGCTGCGAGATGAATGGGATGCTGCATGGAGATGCATCTTGATCTCCTACATCTCCCATCTTAATACAGCATCCCTACTTAAAGCCATCTCGGACTTAGTCGATTTTTCATAAATTCATAGAAATTCATATGTTAGGATGCTGCGAGATGAATGGGATGCTGCATGGAGATGAATCTTGATCTACTCCATCTCCCATCTCAATACAGCATCCCTACTTAAAGGCATCTCGGACTTAGTCGATTTTTCATAAATTCATAGAAATTCATATGTTAGGATGCTGCGAGATGAATGGGATGCTGTTGTGAGATGAATCTTGATCTTTTTCATCTTCCATCTTAATACAGCATCCCTACTTAAAGGCATCTCGGACTTAGTCGATTTTTCATAAATTCTAAGAAAATCATATGTTAGGATGCTGCGAGATGAATGGGATGCTGCATGGAGATGAATCTTGATCTTCTACATCTCCCATCTTAATACAGCATCCCTACTTAAAGGCATCTCGGACTTAGTCGATTTTTCATAAATTCTAAGAAAAACATATGTTAGGATGCTGCGAGATGAATGGGATGCTGCATGGAGATTAATCTTGATCTTCTTCATCTCCCATCTTAATACAGCATCCCTACTTAAAGGCATCTCGGACTTAGTCGATTTTTCATAAATTCTAAGAAAAACATATGTTAGGATGCTGCGAGATGAATGGGATGCTTCATGGAGATGAATCTTGATCTTCTTCATCTCCCATCTTAATACAGCATCCCTACTTAAAGGCATCTCGGACATAGTCGATTTTTCATAAATTCTAAGAAATTCATATGTTAGGATGCTGCGAGATGAATGGGATGGTGCATCGAGATGAATCTTGATCTTCTACATCTCCCATCTCAATACAGCATCCCTACTTAAAGGCATCTCGGACTTAGTCGATTTTTCATAAATTCTTAGAAATTCATATGTTAGGATGCTGCGAGATGAATGGGATGCTGCATGGAGATGAATCTTGATCTTCTTCATCTCCCATCTTAATACAGCATCCCTACTTAAAGGCATCTCGGACTTAGTCGATTTTTCATAAATTCTAAGAAATTCATATGTTAGGATGCTGGGAGATGAATGGGATGCTGCATGGAGATGAATCTTGATCTTCTTCATCTCCCATCTTAATACAGCATCCCTACTTAAAGGCATCTCGGACTTAGTCGATTTTTCATAAATTCTAAGAAATTCATATGTTAGGATGCTGGGAGATGAATGGGATGCTGCATGGAGATGCATCTTGATCTCCTACATCT
>NW_026525193.1:0-5000 GCF_943734705.1 Anopheles coustani
TCCGGGAAACCAAAGTCAGGTTCCGGGGGAAGTATGGTTGCAAAGTTGAAACTTAAAGGAATTGACGGAAGGGCACCACAATGAAATGGAGCTTGCGGTTCAATTTGACTCAACACGGGAAAACTTACCAGGTCCGAACTTATGGAGGTGAGACAGATTAATAGCTCTTTCTCAAATTTAAGGGTAGTGGTGCATGGCCGTTCTTAGTTCGTGGATTGATTTGTCTGGTTAATTCCGATAACGAACGTGACTCACATATGCTAACTAGAACGCAGTCAGCGTTAATGCGTCGATGCCGATTGGAACGGGTTAGGACCTTTCGGTGGAGTATGACCTGACACCTTCGCTGTTCGTGTGCGCAAGTGCACTTACGGTACGCTGCTTAGCAGGACAATTTGTGTTTAGCAAAATGAGATCGAGCGATAACAGGTCCGTGATGCCCTTAGATGTTCTGGGCTACACGCGTGCTACAATGTGGGTAGCAGCGTGTCTCCTATTCCGAGAGGAACGGGAAATCACTCAAATACTCACTTAGTAGGGATTATGGATTGCAATGGTCCATATGAACTCGGAACTTCTAGTAAGTGCTGGTCATCAGCCAGCGTTGAATACGTCCCTGCCCTTTGTACACACCGCCCGTCGCTACTACCGATGGATTATTTAGTGAGGTCTTTGGAGATGATCGTTCGCTGGATCCTCGTGAACCGCGTCTGCTTTATCGAAGTTGACCGAACTTGATGATTTAGAGGAAGTAAAAGTCGTAACAAGGTTTCCGTAGGTGAACCTGCGGAAGGATCATTAGTGGCCAAGTGATCCTTCCAGAAGTCCGAACCTGCGGGTTGAGACTTCGGCACAAGTTGCCATATGATAATTGACGAAACACTATAGAAGTCCGAACCTGCGGGTTGAGACTTCGGCACAAGTTGCCATATGATAATTGACGTAACACTAACAAGTCCGAACCTGCGGGTTGAGACTTAGGCACAAGTTGCCTTATACATGACTTCGAACAAATACACAAGTCCGAACCTGCGGGTTGAGACTTAGGCACAAGTTGCCTTATACATGACTTCGAACAAATACACAAGTCCGAACCTGCGGGTTGAGACTTAGGCACAAGTTGCCATATGAAAGTTGACGAAACACTAACAAGTCCGAACCTGCGGGTTGAGACTTAGGCACACGTTGCCTTATACATGACTTCGAACAAATACACAAGTCCGAACCTGCGGGTTGAGACTTAGGCACAAGTTGCCTTATACATACATTGGCCAAATAAACAGAAGTCCGAACCTGCGGGTTGAGACTTAGGCACAAGTTGCCATATTATATTCGATCAAACACTAAGTAGTCCGAACCTGCGGGTTGAGACTCTAGACCGTAACAAGATGTCACTATACAAGTCCGAACCTAAGGGTTGAGACTTAATGCGATCTAGATACCAAGTTGACATCCAATTCCTGTTGAGCAAAACCAAAGATTCCCTGTTCTCGAATGATTACACTATATAACAGGGAATCATGAAGAAATCAAGCAAGCGTGAAACAAAGTCATCACTTGGGCATGCTCGATAGCCAACCACATGACATTAACCTAAGAGAGCATGCAAACCACATGATACCTATAAACGATTAACCCGCCCTAGTTCAATCGTTCACCAAGTGATGACTTCAGTATGGCTAAGAGAAAAACTTTTAAATGGGAAAAACTCTAAGTCCGAACCTCCGGGTTGAGACTTCCGCGTCGGAGGTGCGCCCACCTCCTATCCGAAAGATGATGAATCAGGGGTGTTCGGTCAGCAATGGTCGGATGCCCCGTCGTAGTCCAACTATGACAATCAAAGTCAAGACCTCCGGGTTGAGACTTTCCGCGAGTACAAGCATAAAGGAACACGGACCAAGCCGTACCGAGAGAATCGGTACTAGAGCCCTCGTGGTTCTACATTGAGAGAGCCCTCGTGGTTCTCATTAGGGGCTTTATGCAAGTCGTACTCAATACTGTGGTGTGAAGTATAAAGTATAGTCTTCGCCTGGTCCACGCTGCTTCGGCGGTCCTGGGTAAGATAGTTCATTCTAGCTTGCCCTATAGTGGAATGAGGACACTTAATGCTTCGTCTTTTAGCGGCGGCTAGACTCCTCCTCACGGGGAACGAGTTGACGCGCACAGCGGCGGCTTACGCACTATGGCAATCATGGATGCCTGAAGATTCCGTGAAGTTCTCCCCTGGTCCACGCTGCCTCGGCAGTCCTGGGTAAAATGGAATATTTCCAGCTTGCCCTATAGTGGAAGAGGACTATCCAACAATACAAAGTCAAGACCTCCGGGTTGAGACTTTCCGCGTCGGAGGTGCGCGCACCGCCTATCCGAAAGATGGTGTAACAGGGGTGTTCGATCAGCAATGGTCGGATGCCCCGTCATAGTCCAACTATGACAACCAAAGTCAAGACCTCCGGGTTGAGACTTTCCGCGTCCGGAGGTACGCGTACCGCCTACCCGAAAGATGGTGTGCTTCTGGGGTATTCGATGAGTCGGATACCCCGTCGTAGTCCAACTATGACAATCAAAGTCAAGACCTCCGGGTTGAGACTTTCCGCGTCGGCGGTGCGCGCACCGCCTATCCGAAAGATGATGAGTCAGGGGTGTTCGATCAGCAATGGTCGGATGCCCCGTCGTAGTCCAACTATGACAATACAAAGTCAAGACCTCCGGGTTGAGACTTTTCGCGAGTACAAGCATAAAGGAACACGGACCAAGCCGTACCGAGAGAATCGGTACTAGAGCCCTCGTGGTTCTACATTGAGAGAGCCCTCGTGGTTCTCATTAGGGGCTTTATGCAAGTCGTACTCAATACTGTGGTGTGAAGTATAAAGTATAGAGTCCTCCACTGGTCCACGCTGCTCCGGCAGTCCTGGGTAAGATAGTTCATTCTAGCTTGCCCTATGTGGAAGAGGACTCAATACCCTACCTGTTGAGCTTGAAACAAAGTCATCACTTGGGCATGCTCATATTGCCATACACAATTACATTATATTCGAATGAGCATGCAAGCGACCCTATATAGACCGAACCAAAACGATAGATACCGCCGTAGTTCACCCCCACCAAGTGATGACTTCAGTATGGCTAGTGTGTGAAGTATAAAGTATAGTCCTCCCCTGGTCCACACTGCTTCGGCGGTCCTGGGTAAGATAGTTAGTTCTAGCTTGCCCTATGTGGAAGAGGACACAATACTTAATACTTAGAGTACAAGCATAAAGGAACACGGACCAAGCCGTACCGAGAGAATCGGTACTAGAGCCCTCGTGGTTCTACATTGAGAGAGCCCTCGTGGTTCTCATTAGGGGCTTTATGCAAGTCGTACTCAATACTGTGGTGTGAAGTATAAAGTATAGAGTCCTCCACTGGTCCACACTGCTCCGGCGGTCCTGGGTAAGATAGTTCATTCTAGCTTGCCCTATGTGGAAGAGGGCACATTACTCAATACTGTGGTGTTATGAACAAAGTATAGTCCTCCACTGGTCCACGCTGCTTCGGCGGTCCTGGGTAAGATAGTTAGTTCTAGCTTGCCCTATGTGGAAGAGGGCATACAAGACAAAGTATAGTTCTCCCCTGGTCCACGCTGCTTCGGCGGTCCTGGGTAAGATAGTTAATTCTAGCTTGCCCTATGTGGAAGAGAGCATACATGAACCAAGAACGAAGGTTATGATCGAGGAATGATTCGACAACTAACCGATGGTATGAAATGTGAAGAATTCAAGCAAGCACACAATCAAGTCATCACTTGGGCATGCTCGATAGCCAACCCTATGACATTAATCTAGTAGAGCATGCGAAAACCAATATATATGTAAACGATGCCCCTCCCTAGTTCAGCGCTTCAACCAAGTGATGATTTCAGAATGGCTAAATCAAATCGGTTCAAAACATACCATCGGTACCCTATTGAAACACACAAGTCGATATCAAACCTCATGATTGTGTAGTCCTCCACTGGTCCACACTGCTCCGGCGGTCCTGGGTAAGATAGTTCATTCTAGCTTGCCCTATGTGGAAGAGGGCACATTACTCAATACTGTGGTGTTATGAACAAAGTATAGTCCTCCACTGGTCCACGCTGCTTCGGCGGTCCTGGGTAAGATAGTTAGTTCTAGCTTGCCCTATGTGGAAGAGGGCATACAAGACAAAGTATAGTTCTCCCCTGGTCCACGCTGCTTCGGCGGTCCTGGGTAAGATAGTTAATTCTAGCTTGCCCTATGTGGAAGAGAGCATACATGAACCAAGAACGAAGGTTATGATCGAGGAATGATTCGACAACTAACCGATGGTATGAAATGTGAAGAATTCAAGCAAGCACACAATCAAGTCATCACTTGGGCATGCTCGATAGCCAACCTCATGACATTAACCTAGTAGAGCATGCGAAAACCAATATATATGTAAACGATGCCTCCCTAGTTCAGCGCTTCAACCAAGTGATGACTTCAGAATGGCTAAATCAAATCGGTTCAAACCATACCATCGGTATCCTATTGAAACACACAAGTCGATATCAAACCTCATGATTGTGTAGTCCTCCACTGGTCCACGCCGCTTCGGCCGTCCTGGGTAAAATGGAACATTCCAGCTTGCCCTATGTGGAAGAGGGCACATTACTCAATACTGTGGTGTGAAGTATAAAGTTCAGTTCTCCCCTGGTCCACGCTGCTTCGGCGGTCCTGGGTAAGATAGTTCATTCTAGCTTGCCCTATGTGGAAGAGGACACTTCATACTTCGTCTCTAAGCGGCGGCTTGACTCCTCCCTACGGGGAACGGGTTTACGCGCACAGCGGCGGCTTACGCACTATGGCAGTCATGGATGCCTTACGTTTCTATGAAAAGTGTGTTCCTCCCCTGGTCCACGCTGCTTCGGCAGTCCTGGGTAAGATAGTTAGTTCTAGCTTGCCCTATGTGGAAGAGGACACGTAGACTTACTGTGGTGTGAAGTATAAAGTTCAGTTCTC
>NW_026525193.1:12500-32500 GCF_943734705.1 Anopheles coustani
GCAAGGAGATGGTGGTATGGTGGTGTTGCGTGTGTGGTGTTCGATTAGAAAGATATATTTTCTAAGTCCGGATTAGTGCTGTCAGTGAGGCCGCCACTAACAGGTCCTCCACGGCCTCCGTGGTTCTTGACTTGGCGCTATTCCGGACTTGGGGCGATCACGATGTCCCCGTGCGGGACTTAGAAGATGGAAGAACACAAGTACCCTTATCCCATGACTTGTGAGCGATTGGCATACGTTACCACATGAAGAGAAAAATTGGCTAAGTCCAGGATCCATATTATATGAAGAGAAAATCGGCTAAGTCCCGGATCCATATTACATGAAGAGAAAAATCGGCTAAGTCCAGGATCCATATTATATGAAGAGAAAAATCGGCTAAGTCCAGGATCCATATATATTAACCTAATAATCGGCTAAGTCCAGGATCCATATTATATGAAGAGAAAAATCGGCTAAGTCCAGGATCCATATTACATGAAGAGAAAAATCGGCTAAGTCCCGGATCCATATATATTAACCTAATAATCGGCTAAGTCCAGGATCCATATGATATGAAGAGAAAAATCGGCTAAGTCCAGGATCCATATATAATAACCTAATAATCGGCTAAGTCCAGGATCCATATAATATGAAGAGAAAAATCGGCTAAGTCCGAGATTGGGTCTGTCGGAAATACACTTTCAAGTTACCACACAAGCAAGCAAGATGGCCTAATGATGGATCCATATAATATGAAGAGAAAAATCGGCTAAGTCCAAGATTGGGTCTGTCAGAAATACACTATCAAGTTACCACACAAGCAAGCAAGATGGCCTAGTGATGGATCCATATTATATGAAGAGAAAAATCGGCTAAGTCCGAGATTGGGTCGGTCGGAAATACACTATCAAGTTACCACACAAGCAAGCAAGTTACCACATGAAGAGAAAGCCGGCAAAGTCCGGGAATGTTACCACATGAACTGGAAAATGGGCAAAAACCTACCTTCACAGGGAACGTGAATAACTAAGGCTGTAGACATTGGATCGACAAGCCAAAGACTGATATGGAAAGGAAATGAGTAGTACTAGCTTTCCTGAGAGTTGCAGAGCTTAGACTGCATATGAACGGAAGATATTAAGCGTCAAAGTCAGAAAAGTTGCCCGAAGGAACACAAGTTCCAACTTAGAGCATGAATACCGCCTAGACGGTAGGAGGTACGGCCAGGCTGAGGAATAAGAAAATGTTGGCCAACATGTTCCCTAACTATCCCCCGAAGACCGCAAAGCAATCCAACATCAACCAAGAAAGTTATAGCCCGATCAAGGAAACACCTACTTTGCACCGATTTTGCACCAAATACATGTACCAAGCACCTTCGGTTGCATACCTGCAGGGGCTTACCATAGTAGGCCATGGAAGACCGATATACCGAACATAATCACTTTCTATCTCCTCGGGTGTTGGAGGTAGCGCTTTGCGGTACAAGAACGAAAGTTAGACCATATCTTGGTGCATCTTTTTGCCCAAAAACACAAGACCCTATCTACCAAGGCAAGAAAGTTGTGTGGGGACAAAATGTCCAAAAGTGCCCAAAGTGGCACACTTGAACCATATATTCGAGAAAAACACAAGTGTGGGCCCGAGCTAGCAAGTTGAAATGTTCTGACCGTCAGTAGCCCTAGTTGAGGTGCACTTATCATTATATGAGGCCAACGTGCCAGCTAGTCTCTAAAGGGGCGATATGGGTGTTCCAAGGTTTGTACCCAATTGAGGAAAAAACAGGTTAAGGTACGGTGTACCGCGAATAACTCGGGCTATAGATGTCCGATCGATGAGTTTGGCATATGTATGGAAAGGTCTCGACGAGACCTAACTACCCTGAAAGTATGAAGGCAAAGACTTGAATGACCGGGAAGTAATTAAGTGCACAAGTGGTAAAGTTGCACCAAAGTCCATGTTACCCGAAGTGGTAAATGAACACCCAATATTCGACCAAAACACAAGTTTAGAGACGAGCTAGCGAGCTACATTGTTCAGACCGTCAGTAGCCCGCATCAAGACACGCATTTCATTATATTGAGCTTAGCCGCTAGCTCGACTCGAAGTCGGTCATATGGTTGGTTGATGGTTTGGACCGACCACGTGGTGTACCAAGGTTATGTACCTTTCATGAATTAAAACTCTGGCTGTATGGCACTGAGCGACAAGCTAAGGTGTGATTTGGAATAGTCTTGAGTGGGACTATTTAGGAAAAATGCGAACAAAAAATCACAAAGTCCTTGGGCGAAGCTATTAGCGAAACATAGAGCAAATTGGTACCAAAAACTATGGAAATGGGACTTGAGTCAAAAATAACCGCAAGTTGGAGAAGAGATAGCAAGCTTGCGTAGAACATTTATAACTAGTGCGTGGTATGACCAACAAAAATGTGTATGGGGCCAAGGCGCTGGCTGGCCTCCAAAGTGGTGATATGGGCGATTCAAAGTTTGTACCCAAGTAACAAGTATGGAAAAAACAGGGTAAGGTACCAAGTACCATGAATAACTTCGGCTGTAGATGGCCTAGCGAGGCAAACCGCATATCGTTGGAAAGGTATTGGGGAGACCTATCTACCCTGAAAGTTTCATGAGGCTGAGTTGAAAGACCACGGAGATATTAGGTGATGATGGTCCAATTCGGGGACCAAGTCGCAGGAAATGGCACTTGACCAAAATCACGCTTGGAAGGTGAATACCGGCTTACCGGTAAGAGATAGCGACTTGGCGTAGAATATTCATAAGTTGGGCGTGTAAAGACGCAACTTTCATTATATGGGGGCAACCCGGTCAGGGTGCTCCAAGTCGGTCGTTTGGTCGGTTTATGGTTTGGGCCGACCATGTGGTGTACCAAGAAGAGGTACCTTTCATGAATTATAACTCGGTCAGTTTGCCACCGAGCGACAAGTTGCGATGTGATTTGGAATGGTCTTGAGTGGGACTATCAAGCAAAAATACAAATAGAAAATCAGCTTGTCCATGGCCGAAGCTATTAGTGAAACATATAGCAAAATGGGTCCAAAAACGAATGAAATGGGACTTGGACCAAGAATAACGGCAAGTTGGAGAAGAGATAGCAAGTTGACGTAGAACATTTATATTTTGGGCATAGTATGACCAACAAAAAAGTATTTGGGGCCAAGGTGCTGGCTGGCCTCCAAAGTGGAGATATGGGCGATACAAAGTTTGTACCCAAGTACGAACAAGTATGGAAAAAACAGGGTAAGGTACCAAGTACCATTAATAACTTCGGCTGTATATGGCCGAGCGAGGCAAACGGCTCACCGTTGGAAAGGTCTCGGGGAGACCTATCTACCCTGAAAGTTTCATGAGGCTGAGTTGAAAGACCACGGAGATATTAGGTGATGATGGTCCAATTCGGGGACCAAGTCGCAGGAAATGGCACTTGACCAAAATCCCCCTTGGAAGGTGAATACCGGCTTACCGGTAAGAGATAGCGACTTGGCGTAGAATATTCATAAGTTGGGCGTGTAGAGACGCAACTTTCATTATATGGGGCCAACCCGGTCAGGGTGCTCCAAGTCGGTCGTTTGGTCGGTTTATGGTTTGGGCCGACCACGTGGTGTACCAAGTTGAGGTACCTTTCATGAATTATAACTCGGTCAGTTTGCCACCGAGCGACAAGCTGCGGTGTGTTTTAGAATGGTCTTGAGTGGGACTATCAAGGAAAAATACAAATAGAAAATCAGCTTGTCCATGGCCGAAGCTATTAGTGAAACATATAGCAAAATGGGTCCAAAAACGAATGAAATGGGACTTGGACCAAGAATAACGGCAAGTTGGAGAAGAGATAGCAAGTTGGCGTAGAACAATTATATTTGGTGCATGGTATGACCAACAAAAAAGTATATGAGGCCAAGGTGCTGGCTGGCCTCCAAAGTGGAGATATGGGCGATCCAAAGTTTGTACCCAAGTATGGCAAAAACTGGTAGAGGTACCTTTCATGAATTACTGCTCAGGCTGTATGGCACTTAGCGGGACGCTTGGCTCTGGTATGGAATAGTCTTGAGTGGGACTATCAAGGAAAAATACGAACAAAAAATCACTATGTCCACGGACGAAGGTATTAGCGAAACTTAGAGCGAAATTGCGACCAAGTCGCTGGAAATGGCCCTTGGACCAAGTATACCGTCAAGGCGGTACGAGATAGCGAGTTGACGTGGAATATTTATAAGTTTGCCTCCACGAGACGAAAGTTTAGTTATATGGGGCCAACCCGCTCAGGGTTGTCCAAGTCGGTCATATGGCTGATCGAAATTTTCGACCAAGTACTGAGAAAACAGGGTAAGGTACCGTGTACCTCGAATAACTTTGGCTGTAGATGTCCGAGCGAGGCAAACGGCATAGCGTTGGAAAGGTCTTGAGGTGTTCTAGGCACCCTGAAAGTTTGAAAAGGCTATCTGGAAAACTCGTGGAGATATTAGAGAAACATTGGGCCCAAAAGATACCAAGTCGCAGGAAATGGGCCCTCCAAGAACACCCTAAAATCCCAATTACGGCTAAGTTGCAGGCCAGCTAGCGAAGTGAAATGTTCTAGGCATAACTAGAACACGTTAATGCGCAACTTTTTGAATCAGAACTTTTTTCGATATCTGGCCCCCAAAGGGGGGATATGGGCGATCAAAGGATTTTTCCAAGTTTCGGTACTTTTTACGGTATCGCTCATAGCTCCGGCTGTATGCAAGCAAATGACAATCTAAGACATGATTTGGAAAGGTATTGAGCAGTACTAACTTACGTTAGAACACAGCGAAGCGCTATCGGTTCATGGCAAGGCCGATATAAGCAGTCAAAGATGAAAAATGTTGACAAAATGAACAAAAATTACCTTGGTACGCGAATAGCGGCCAGGGATGAAGAGGTACGAAGGTGGTGTAGAAGAATTATAATTAGGGCTTGGTACGCTCTAAAAGTTTGCCGAAGACCGCAAAGCGCTCAGACCCATAGAAAGTGGCCATTTGGGCCGAACAGTGCGTGCAAAGAGGTGAAAATGCAAAAATTGCACTTTGGGGGGCGATTTGCGGGGGGAAGGAGGGGTCGGAGGGCAAAATGTCCCTTGACCAAAAAGTCTTATCTCGTCGAGATCTACAACATTGCCGAAGACCGCAAAGCGCTAGCTCGCAATCGAAAAATCGAGAATTTGAAAATTTTCTAAGTCTTGGGCTCCCTAAGGAAAAGTTTCAAAAATCACGTTTGTTCCCAATTTTGAAGGGGAAGGAGTCGGTTCCGGGGCATGGTGTCTTCGGCAAAAAGTCTTATCTTTTTGCGTACTTTCGACTAGTTCAATAAAAATTTTTGACCCAAAATTTGTTCGGCGGACCCCTAGGTCGAAAAACCCGAAAAAAGTCGAAAAAAGTCGAAAATGTCGAAAAATGAGAAAACCTCATATTCGGACTCTACACGAGCCCCAGATATTGAAAAGTGAAATCCGCGGTCGATTTGGAACAAAAAATTGACCTAGGCAAAGTTGTATGGAGGTAGGGACCCCTGAGAAAAAAGTTTGGTCCCGAGGCTCCTTGGACCACCAAGTCCCTAGGTCGGACCAAAATCGGAAAAAATCCGACCAAAGTCGAAAGTGTCGAAAATTTTAAAAAACCCCTTTTGGGGCCCTACGGCCTCCCTAGATAATGAAAAGTGAGGTCCGCGGCCGATCCGGAAGAAAAACTTGACCTAGGCAAACTTGTATGACGGTGGGGACCCAAAAAAATTTCGATGAGTGTAGTTTAGACAGGCCGGAAAATGTATCGGTGGTCCGTATCAAGGGACGTCTTTTAGTTCCATGGGGTGGTGGTCGTCGAACAAAGTCGCCTAGGTCGACCACCAGAAAGACCAGTCGTGTTGTAATGGATGTTTTGACCACTTTACTAGGGAAACCTAGTAGGTCGAAGCAAATTTGGGGTTCGAGATGAGTTGGTGAAAGTTGGTCCAACCTAGGTGTGCTTGGTGGAGGTTGACCATGAAAGTAGAGCATGATAGGAATGACCATAACTTTGGTTCTAGATGTCGGATCGGTACACTTGAGGCAGTTTTGGAAAGGTGAAGGCCTGCTCTAGCTATGTTTCCTACCAAGCTGAGCGCCTACTAGTGACCCGGAGGAGGTATTAAGGGTCAAAGGCAAAAAGGGGTACCCTAAAGTGCATGTGACCAAGAAAATGGGAAAAACGGTATCGCCTATAGCTCAGGCTGTATGGCTCGGATCGGAAAGCTTGGATATGCGTTGGAAAGGTCTTGACGAGCGCTAGCTATGTGTCCTACCAAGCGAAGCGCTAGGTGTTGAGCAAGTCGGTCATATTAGAGGGCAAAGGTGAAAAATGGTGGTTTAGAGGCGAAAATTCACCTTATGATCGAAAATAGCGGGCGAACGATAAGAGCTACGAACACGGCGTAGAACAATCATAAGTACGTTACCACAAGACCTAACTTTGGCCAATATAGAGCGAGAAGATCGGAGGTACCCATCAGGGTGATATGGCTGGTTCAAAGTTGGACCAAAACGAGACTTGAGAAATGGGTTGAAACACGGTATCGCGAATAACTCAGGCTGTATGGAACGGATCGACAAGCTAAGATCAGTGTTGGAAAGGTCGAACCGAGCGCTAACTATAATCCCAAACAACCGAAGCGCTAAGTGTTGAGCAAAACTGAGTTATTAAGCGACAAAGTGGAAAAATAATACCAAAATTTCCAAAAATCACACAAGACCAAGAATACCGAGCAGGCGGTAAGAGATAGCGGGTTGACGTAGAATACTTATAAGTTTGCCTCTACGAGACCTAAAAGTCGTCCATAGACAGCGAGAAGATCGGACCACTCTGGAAGGGTGATACGAGTGGTCAAAAATTGGCAAAAATGAAACATGGCTAAAATGGATTTGACTTGTGCACCGTATAGCTCCGGCTGTATGGCATGGATTGTTAAGCTAGGATATGTTTTGGAAAGGTAACACCCAGCGCTAGATACGACTAGAAGAAAGCAAAGCGCTAACTAGCATGATTTGGAAGTTATTAAGTGTCAAAGTCGAAAAATGTTACCAAAATTGAAACTCGAGTACATTGGGCCAAAAAGTACAAGTTGTGAAATTTGGACTTACGAGTAAAATACCGAGCAGGCGGTAAGAGATAGAGACTTGGTGTAGAACAATTATATGTTGGGCATGTTATAACCTATATTTGGCCCGAACATAGTGACGAGATCGGTGGTACCCAAAAGGGTGGTACAGGTGTTAGATGGTTTTCCCAGAGCATAAGCTCCACATGATATGGAAAACGGGAAACATCATAACTTCGGCTGTATGGCATGGAATGGAACGAACAAGGTATCGATGGAAAGAGAAAAGGTAGCGCTAACTATAATTCCTACCAAGCAAAGCGCTAGCATGTGACCGTTCGGGTGTTATTGTGAGTCAAAGTCAGAAATTGTTACCACGAGAGGCGAAAATCCGACTAAGTCCATGAATACCGGGCTGGCGGTAAGAGATACGGCTTGGCCGTAGAACATTTATAAGTTGGCCAATACAAGACCTAAGTTTCGTCCATAGACGACAAGAAGATCGAAGATACGTGAAGGTGAGATATGGGCGTCCCAAAGTGGGCCTTTGAAAAAGTGACAAACTTCCCTTATAACAGCATACACCAAATATCTCTGGCTCTATGGCACCGAATAAGAAGTTGAGGTCAGCGATAGAAAGGTGATAGTCAGCGCTAAATATCATACGAACAGAGTGAAGCGCTAAAGGGAAAGGATCTTGGTGATATAAGGTGACAAAGTCGAGAAAAGTTGCCTCAAAATCATGAAAAATGTGAAAAAATGGCTAAGTCCCGGGTGCCTTAAGGGCAGGTTGATCGAATGTACCGAGCTGGCGGTACGAGATAGAGACTTGGTGTAGAACAATTATATGTTTGGCATGGCAAGACCTACATTTGGTCAATACAAAGTGAGAAGATCAAAGAAACCCGTAAGGGTGATATTGGTGTCCAAAGGTAAAAAGCACTAAGTCTTGGGAAACTTATATGAAGAAAAAGGACCCTGATGGGTCATATAGGATGGATCGAAAAATCGGCTAAGTCCCAAAATGGGGATGTCAGAACTACACTCAAATGTTACCACACCAAGCAAGGCAAACTTATATGAAGCAAAGGACCCTGATGGGTCATATGGTATTGATCGAAAAATCGGCTAAGTCCCAAAATGGGGATGTCAGAACTACACTCAAATGTTACCACACCAAGCAAGGCAAACTTATATGAAGCAAAGGACCCTGATGGGTCATATGGTATTTTACGAAAAATCGGCTAAGTCCCAAAATGGGGATGTCAGAACTACACTCAAATGTTACCACACCAAGCAAGGCAAACTTATATGAAGCAAAGGACCCTGATGGGTCATATGGTATTGATTGAAAAATCGGCTAAGTCCCAAAATGGGGATGTCAGAACTACACTCAAATGTTACCACACCAAGCAAGGCAAACTTATATGAAGCAAAGGACCCTGATGGGTCATATGGTATTTTACGAAAAATCGGCTAAGTCCCAAAATGATGATGTCAGAACTACACTCAAATGTTACCACACCAAGCAAGGCAAACTTATATGAAGCAAAGGACCCTGATGGGTCATATGGTATTTTACGAAAAATCGGCTAAGTCCCAAAATGGGGATGTCAGAACTACACTCAAATGTTACCACACCAAGCAAGGCAAACTTATATGAAGGAAAGGACCCTGATGGGTCATATGGTATTTTACGAAAAATCGGCTAAGTCCCAAAATGGGGATGTCAGAACTACACTCAAATGTTACCACACCAAGCAAGGCAAACTTATATGAAGGAAAGGACCCTGATGGGTCATATGGTATTTTACGAAAAATCGGCTAAGTCCCAAAATGGGGATGTCAGAACTACACTCAAATGTTACCACACCAAGCAAGGCAAACTTATATGAAGGCAAGGACAATGATGGGTCATATGGTATTTTACGAAAAATCGGCTAAGTCCCAAAATGGGGATGTCAGAACTACACTCAAATGTTACCACACCAAGCAAGGCAAACTTATATGAAGCAAAGGACCCTGATGGGTCATATGGTATTGATTGAAAAATCGGCTAAGTCCCAAAATGGGGATGTCAGAACTACACTCAAATGTTACCACACCAAGCAAGGCAAACTTATATGAAGCAAAGGACCCTGATGGGTCATATGGTATTTTACGAAAAATCGGCTAAGTCCCAAAATGATGATGTCAGAACTACACTCAAATGTTACCACACCAAGCAAGGCAAACTTATATGAAGCAAAGGACCCTGATGGGTCATATGGTATTTTACGAAAAATCGGCTAAGTCCCAAAATGATGATGTCAGAACTACACTCAAATGTTACCACACCAAGCAAGGCAAACTTATATGAAGCAAAGGACCCTGATGGGTCATATGGTATTTTACGAAAAATCGGCTAAGTCCCAAAATGA
The DNA here is from genome assembly GCF_943734705.1 of Anopheles coustani. Classification (NCBI taxonomy): domain Eukaryota; kingdom Metazoa; phylum Arthropoda; class Insecta; order Diptera; family Culicidae; genus Anopheles; species Anopheles coustani. The sequence goes on from NW_026525193.1 coordinate 22,009, forward strand.
TGATGTCAGAACTACACTCAAATGTTACCACACCAAGCAAGGCAAACTTATATGAAGCAAAGGACCCTGATGGGTCATATGGTATTTTACGAAAAATCGGCTAAGTCCCAAAATGATGATGTCAGAACTACACTCAAATGTTACCATACCAAGCAAGGCAAACTTATATGAAGGAAAGGACCCATATGGGTCATATGGTATTTTACGAAAAATCGGCTAAGTCCCAAAATGAGGATGTCAGAACTACACTAAAAAGTTACCACACCAAGCAAGGCAAAGTACCTAGGTGAACCCTAGGAAGAAACACGGACCAAGTCAGATGGCCTAAGTCAATAGAACAAGTGACCTAGGCAAAGTTGTATGACGGTGAGGACCCTGAAAAATCTGGTTAGTGTAGTTTAGACAGGGGAGGTTTTTGGGTCGGCTGAACCTCCTTATTTTGGGTTTTGACCTCCTCAAGAAGCTACACCTAGGCAAACTGCCTAGGGTGAAAGTGCGAAGACCAATCGAATAGTAAGACAAGTTTTGACCGATCGCCCTAGGCAAGCTTGTATGAAGAAAGGAACCCTATGGGTCATATGGAAATACATGAAAAATCGGCTAAGTCCCAAAATTGGGATGTCTGAACTACACTAAAAAGTTACCACAGCAAGCAAGGCAAAGTACCTAGGTGAACCCTAGGAAGAAACACGGACCAAGTCAGATGGCCTAAGTCAAGAGAACAAGTGACCTAGGCAAAGTTGTATGACGGTGAGGACCCTGAAAAATCTGGTTAGTGTAGTTTAGACAGGGGAGGTTTTTGGGTCGGCTGAACCTCCTTATTTTGGGTTTTGACCTCCTCAAGAAGCTACACCTAGGCAAACTGCCTAGGGTGAAAGTGCGAAGACCAATCGAATAGTAAGACAAGTTTTGACCGATCGCCCTAGGCAAGCTTGTATGAAGAAAGGGACCCTATGGGTCATATGGAAATACATGAAAAATCGGCTAAGTCCCAAAATTGGGATGTCTGAACTACACTAAAAAGTTACCACAGCAAGCAAGGCAAAGTACCTAGGTGAACCCTAGGAAGAAACACGGACCAAGTCAGATGGCCTAAGTCAAGAGTACAAGTGACCTAGGCAAAGTTGTATGGCGCTGAGGACCCTGAAAAATCGGGTTAGTGTAGTTCAGACAGGGGAGGTTTCTGGGTCGGCTGAACCTCCTTATTTCGGGTTTTGGCCTCCTCAAGAAGACAGACCTAGGCAAAGTGCCTAGGGTGAAAGTGCGAAGACCAATCGAATAGTAAGACAAGTTTTGACCGATCGCCCTAGGCAAGCTTGTATGAAGAAAGGGACCCTATGGGTCATATGGAAATACATGAAAAATCGGCTAAGTCCCAAAATTGGGATGTCTGAACTACACTAAAAAGTTACCACATCAAGCAAGGCAAAGTACCTAGGTGAACCCTAGGAAGAAACACGGACCAAGTCAGATGGCCTAAGTCAAGAGTACAAGTGACCTAGGCAAAGTTGTATGGCGCTGAGGACCCTGAAAAATCGGGTTAGTGTAGTTCAGACAGGGGAGGTTTCAGGGTCGGCTGGACCTCCTTATTTCGGGTTTTGGCCTCCTCAAGAAGACAGACCTAGGCGAATTGCCTAGGGTGAAACTGCGAAGACCAATCGAATAGTAAGACAAGTTTTGACCGATCGCCCTAGGCAAGCTTGTATGAAGAAAGGGACCCTTAGGGTCATATGGAAATTCATGAAAAATCGGCTAAGTCCCAAAATTGGGATGTCAGAACTACACTAAAAAGTTACCACATCAAGCAAGGCAAAGTACCTAGGTGAACCCTAGGAAGAAACACGGACCAAGTCAGATGGCCTAAGTCAAGAGTATAAGTGACCTAGGCAAAGTTGTATGGCGCTGAGGACCCTGAAAAATCGGGTTAGTGTAGTTAAGACAGGGGAGGTTTCAGGGTCGGCCAGACCTCCTTATTTCGGGTTTTGGCCTCCTCAAGAAGACAGACCTAGGCGAATTGCCTAGGGTGAAACTGCGAAGACCAATCGAATAGTAAGACAAGTTTTGACCGATCGCCCTAGGCAAGCTTGTATGAAGAAAGGGACCCTATGGGTCATGTGGAAATATACGAAAAATCGGCTAAGTCCCAAAATTGGGATGTCAGAACTACACTATAAAGTTACCACATTAGCAAGGCAGACTTGTATGAAGAACGGGACCCTGGTGAAAGTAGCAAATATCCCAAACCGAACATGAATATTATACACACAAGAGTACGAACATAAAGGAACACGGACCAAGCGTACCGAGAGAATCGGTACTATAGAGCCCTCGTGGTTCTACACAAAGACTTTATGTTCGGGGTTCACACCCCAAATCGAACGTGGAATTTACTTTCTGATGGTCATGCGGTCGTCCAAAGGGGTCTAGTATCCTGGGATGACAAGCATCACGGGCACAGCTCGTATCAAAACAGTCGAAGAGGCCCGCGAAAGCTTGCTTTCCATGGCTATGCGATGCACAAATTGAGTTTACTCACCGTAGTATAAAACGAACGAACCGAACCTATCCGAGTAGGGATAATGGGCGCAGTAACATACTTCTGTGACCCAGCGAGAGTTGAACGAGGTGACATGAACTGTCAGTGGCTTATATCAGATGGGATACATACATGAGATTGCTTTCAAATCTACACTCGAAAACCTAACCAAGTAAAAGCGAACGTGGGAAGGATTCGAAACCGGTCACGAAATCTTAAGCTGGAAAGAGTCATCACTATGGATACATATTATGCGAAACCAATCAAGTGCTCAGTACTGATCCAAAACCTAAGAGCACTAGTGAACACCTTATTCTCACCCTAGTTCACATCCAAGTGATCGACCACGTGTGTGAAGCAAAGACCAATCGAATTCCTCAATGAACCGAACACTATGAACAAATGGCCAGAAACGTTATAACTATCCAAACATCCTACTATCTAGCGAAAGTCATCACGATGGAACCATACAATGATCTTAACCTATAGCGCTCACCTATTCCTACCCAGAGTGCAAGTGAACAGATTGCCCACCCTTACCAGTTCACAACCACGTGATCGACTAACATACCGAGGTTACCACAAGTCAAAGTTATACGTTTACAAGCGCAAGACCAATCGAAAACCCCGAAAGCAATCTCGACCCAAAATGTATTATCCGTGAGTGTAGTCGAGTCTCGTACTCGTCATCTGTAATCGTCGGATAGAATATCCAGTACACGGTTGTCTTTCCAAATGAAATCTACATACAGAACTCGCTCTTGGCAAATGGGTGGCATTGGCGCAATCAGGAGCGAGTTCCCGTCCGGGTGCCAAGTGATTGGCAAATGTCTGGGGGAAAGCAACCATATATTGATTTGTCTGTTAGTGTACTGGGTGTTTGAGGTATGTAGTATCCACGCTTGGTTGGGTGTGTCAGAGGACCGTGAATGCGTTCGCAACCCCAATTGGGGTACATCGGGAATGATTTTGTGGAACCGATGTGCCCGGCACACACTAAGTTTTGTTGCAAGTTAATAGTGTGCCATGTCCGGGGGGGTTGTGATTAAACTCTGGTGAATTGCGTACTGTGGTGATTGGGGTATGAAAGCCCCGCAGTTGCAATGATCGGACGCGCCTAGCGTGTCCTTTAGTTGATGGTAGGGAAATGAAGGCCCTTGTCAGCTCACCTAAGTATTCATGGAAGTTTGGCATAAGGTCGCTGTGGTAGGGGTATGAAGGCCCCGTCAGCGCATGCACAATCGGGCGCACGAGCGCTTAGCGGAGTCGAATGCCGCTCAAGTGCCTGTCCGGTGCATCGGGTGTGTGTGTGATACGAGGGCAATGAGGTTCGCACGGGGGCTCGCCTCCCGTGTGCTACCGGACTTGACAACATATAGAACGTGGTGTTTGCTCCTCCGGGTGCAATGGGACAATGAACATTCGAACGCAAAGTCGGAATTCTGGTTGATCCTACCAGTAATATACGCTCGTCTCAAAGGTTAAGCCATGCATGTCTAAGTACAAACAGATTTAATGTGAAACCGCATAAGGCTCAGTATAACAGCTATAATTTACGAGATCATCAACCTAGTTACTTGGATAACTGTGGAAAATCTAGAGCTAATACATGCAACATGCCAGGACCCTCGCGGGAACTGGTGCACTTATTAGTCAAACCAATCGCGGGTTCTCCGTGTCATTGAGTTGAAGTCTGGATAATGATGCTGATCGTATGGTCTCGCACCGACGACAGATCTCGCAAATATCTGCCCTATCAACTATGGATGGTAGTATAGAGGACTACCATGGTTGCAACGGGTAACGGGGAATCAGGGTTCGATTCCGGAGAGGGAGCCTGAGAAATGGCTACCACATCCAAGGAAGGCAGCAGGCGCGTAAATTACCCAATCCCGGGACGGGGAGGTAGTGACGAGAAATAACAATATGAAACTCTTTAATGATGTTTCATAATTGGAATGAGTAGAGCATAAATCCTTCTACGAGGATCAAGTGGAGGGCAAGTCTGGTGCCAGCAGCCGCGGTAATTCCAGCTCCACTAGCGTATATTAAAATTGTTGCGGTTAAAACGTTCGAAGTTGATACTTGTCCAACACAGTCCGGCTCCGCCGACCCGGTCAACCCGTGGTCGGTGGGCCAAGTCGGAATCTGGTTGCGACTCAATGGTGTGGTAGGGCACCAAGTCTGTGTCATGGTGTGCCCTTCAACGGGTGCAAGTGTAACATAGAGCTCGACCGCTCACGTTTACCTTGAACAAATTAGAGTGCTTAAAGCAGGGTGCCCAAACGCCCTAGAATAATCTTGCATGGAATAATGGAATACGACCTTGGTCTAATCTTTCATTGGTTTGTACTCAGACCGGAGGTAATGATTAACAGAAGTAGTTGGGGACACTAGTATTACGGCGCGAGAGGTGAAATTCGTAGACCGTCGTAAGACTAACTAAAGCGAAGGCATTTGTCAAGGATGCTTTCTTTAATCAAGAACGAAAGTTAGAGGATCGAAGGCGATTAGATACCGCCCTAGTTCTAACCGTAAACGATGCCAACTAGCAATTGGGAGACGCTACAACCAGGTGCTCTCAGTAGCTTCCGGGAAACCAAAGTCAGGTTCCGGGGGAAGTATGGTTGCAAAGTTGAAACTTAAAGGAATTGACGGAAGGGCACCACAATGAAATGGAGCTTGCGGTTCAATTTGACTCAACACGGGAAAACTTACCAGGTCCGAACTTATGGAGGTGAGACAGATTAATAGCTCTTTCTCAAATTTAAGGGTAGTGGTGCATGGCCGTTCTTAGTTCGTGGATTGATTTGTCTGGTTAATTCCGATAACGAACGTGACTCACATATGCTAACTAGAACGCAGTCAGCGTTAATGCGTCGATGCCGATTGGAACGGGTTAGGACCTTTCGGTGGAGTATGACCTGACACCTTCGCTGTTCGTGTGCGCAAGTGCACTTACGGTACGCTGCTTAGCAGGACAATTTGTGTTTAGCAAAATGAGATCGAGCGATAACAGGTCCGTGATGCCCTTAGATGTTCTGGGCTACACGCGTGCTACAATGTGGGTAGCAGCGTGTCTCCTATTCCGAGAGGAACGGGAAATCACTCAAATACTCACTTAGTAGGGATTATGGATTGCAATGGTCCATATGAACTCGGAACTTCTAGTAAGTGCTGGTCATCAGCCAGCGTTGAATACGTCCCTGCCCTTTGTACACACCGCCCGTCGCTACTACCGATGGATTATTTAGTGAGGTCTTTGGAGATGATCGTTCGCTGGATCCTCGTGAACCGCGTCTGCTTTATCGAAGTTGACCGAACTTGATGATTTAGAGGAAGTAAAAGTCGTAACAAGGTTTCCGTAGGTGAACCTGCGGAAGGATCATTAGTGGCCAAGTGATCCTTCCAGAAGTCCGAACCTGCGGGTTGAGACTTCGGCACAAGTTGCCATATGATAATTGACGAAACACTATAGAAGTCCGAACCTGCGGGTTGAGACTCAGGCACAAGTTGCCATATGAAAGTTGACGAAACACTAACAAGTCCGAACCTGCGGGTTGAGACTTAGGCACACGTTGCCTTATACATGACTTCGAACAAATACACAAGTCCGAACCTGCGGGTTGAGACTTAGGCACAAGTTGCCTTATACATGACTTCGAACAAATACACAAGTCCGAACCTGCGGGTTGAGACTTAGGCACAAGTTGCCATATGAAAGTTGACGAAACACTAACAAGTCCGAACCTGCGGGTTGAGACTTAGGCACACGTTGCCTTATACATGACTTCGAACAAATACACAAGTCCGAACCTGCGGGTTGAGACTTAGGCACAAGTTGCCTTATACATACATTGGCCAAATAAACAGAAGTCCGAACCTGCGGGTTGAGACTTAGGCACAAGTTGCCATATTATATTCGATCAAACACTAAGTAGTCCGAACCTGCGGGTTGAGACTCAAGACCGTAACAAGATGTCACTATACAAGTCCGAACCTAAGGGTTGAGACTTAATGCGATCTAGATACCAAGTTGACATCCAATACCTGTTGAGCAAAACCAAAGATTCCCTGTTCTCGAATGATTACACTATATAACAGGGAATCATGAAGAAATCAAGCAAGCGTGAAACAAAGTCATCACTTGGGCATGCTCGATAGCCAACCACATGACCTTAACCTAAGAGAGCATGCAAACCACATGATACCTATAAACGATTAACCCGCCCTAGTTCAATCGTTCACCAAGTGATGACTTCAGTATGGCTAAGAGAAAAACTTTTAAATGGGAAAAACTCTAAGTCCGAACCTCCGGGTTGAGACTTCCGCGTCGGAGGTGGGCGCACCTCCTATCCGAAAGATGATGAATCAGGGGTGTTCGGTCAGCAATGGTCGGATGCCCCGTCGTAGTCTAACTATGACAATCAAAGTCAAGACCTCCGGGTTGAGACTTTCCGCGAGTACAAGCATAAAGGAACACGGACCAAGCCGTACCGAGAGAATCGGTACTAGAGCCCTCGTGGTTCTACATTGAGAGAGCCCTCGTGGTTCTCATTAGGGGCTTTATGCAAGTCGTACTCAATACTGTGGTGTGAAGTATAAAGTATAGTCCTCGCCTGGTCCACGCTGCTTCGGCGGTCCTGGGTAAGATAGTTAATTCTAGCTTGCCCTATAGTGGAATGAGGACACTTAATGCTTCGTCTTTTAGCGGCGGCTAGACTCCTCCTCACGGGGAACGAGTTGACGCGCACAGCGGCGGCTTACGCACTATGGCAATCATGGATGCCTGAAGATTCCGTGAAGTTCTCCCCTGGTCCACGCTGCCTCGGCAGTCCTGGGTAAAATGGAATATTTCCAGCTTGCCCTATAGTGGAAGAGGACTATCCAACAATACAAAGTCAAGACCTCCGGGTTGAGACTTCCGCGTCGGTGGTGTCGCGCACCGCCTATCCGAAAGATGGTGTAACAGGGGTGTTCGATCAGCAATGGTCGGATGCCCCGTCATAGTCCAACTATGACAACCAAAGTCAAGACCTCCGGGTTGAGACTTTCCGCGTCCGGAGGTACGCGTACCGCCTACCCGAAAGATGGTGTGCTTCTGGGGTATTCGATGAGTCGGATACCCCGTCGTAGTCCAACTATGACAATCAAAGTCAAGACCTCCGGGTTGAGACTTCCGCGTCCGGAGGTACGCGTACCGCCTACCCGAAAGATGGTGTGCTTCTGGGGTATTCGATGAGTCGGATACCCCGTCGTAGTCCAACTATGACAATCAAAGTCAAGACCTCCGGGTTGAGACTTCCGCGTCCGGAGGTACGCGTACCGCCTACCCGAAAGATGGTGAATCAGGGGTGTTCGATCAGCAATGGTCGGATGCCCCGTCGTAGTCCAACTATGACAATCAAAGTCAAGACCTCCGGGTTGAGACTTTCTAAGAGTACAAGCATAAAGGAACACGGACCAAGCCGTACCGAGAGAATCGGTACTAGAGCCCTCGTGGTTCTACATTGAGAGAGCCCTCGTGGTTCTCATTAGGGGCTTTATGCAAGTCGTACTCAATACTGTGGTGTGAAGTATAAAGTATAGAGTCCTCCACTGGTCCACGCTGCTCCGGCGGTCCTGGGTAAGATAGTTCATTCTAGCTTGCCCTATGTGGAAGAGGACTCAATACCCTACCTGTTGAGCTTGAAACAAAGTCATCACTTGGGCATGCTCATATTGCCATACACAATTACATTATATTCGAATGAGCATGCAAGCGACCCTATATAGACCGAACCAAAACGATAGATACCGCCGTAGTTCACCCCCACCAAGTGATGACTTCAGTATGGCTAGTGTGTGAAGTATAAAGTATAGTCCTCCCCTGGTCCACACTGCTTCGGCGGTCCTGGGTAAGATAGTTAGTTCTAGCTTGCCCTATGTGGAAGAGGACACAATACTTAATACTTAGAGTACAAGCATAAAGGAACACGGACCAAGCCGTACCGAGAGAATCGGTACTAGAGCCCTCGCGGTTCTACATTGTGAGCCCTCGTGGTTCAAACTAGATACTTTATGCAAGGCGTACTCAAAACTGTGGTGTGAAGTATAAAGTATAGTCCTCATCTGGTCCACGCTGCTTCGGCGGTCCTGGGTAAGATAGTTAATTCTAGCTTGCCCTATGTGGAAGAGGACACAATACTTAATACTGTGGTGTAATGGACAAGGTATAGTCCTCCACTGGTCCACGCTGCTCCGGCGGTCCTGGGTAAGATAGTTCATTCTAGCTTGCCCTATGTGGAAGAGGACTCAATACCCTACCTGTTGAGCTTGAAACAAAGTCATCACTTGGGCATGCTCATATTGCCATACAATATTCCATTATCTACTAATGAGCATGCAGCTATATGATTATAACCTGTAAACGATTACCCCGCCGTAGTTCAGCGCTTCAACCAAGTGATGACTTCAGTATGGCTAGTGTGTGAAGTATAAAGTATAGTCCTCCCCTGGTCCACACTGCTTCGGCGGTCCTGGGTAAGATAGTTAGTTCTAGCTTGCCCTATGTGGAAGAGGACACCATACTTAATACTGTGGTGTAATGAACAAAGTATAGTCCTCCACTGGTCCACGCTGCTTCGGCGGTCCTGGGTAAGATAGTTAGTTCTAGCTTGCCCTATGTGGAAGAGGGCATACAAGACAAAGTATAGTTCTCCCCTGGTCCACGCTGCTTCGGCGGTCCTGGGTAAGATAGTTAATTCTAGCTTGCCCTATGTGGAAGAGAGCATACATGAACCAAGAACGAAGGTTATGATCGAGGAATGATTCGACAACTAACCGATGGTATGAAATGTGAAGAATTCAAGCAAGCACACAATCAAGTCATCACTTGGGCATGCTCGATAGCCAACCCTATGACATTAACCTAGTAGAGCATGCGAAAACCAATATATATGTAAACGATGCCCCTCCCTAGTTCAGCGCTTCAACCAAGTGATGACTTCAGAATGGCTAAATCAAATCGGTTCAAAACATACCATCGGTACCCTATTGAAACACACAAGTCGATATCAAACCTCATGATTGTGTAGTCCTCCCCTGGTCCACACTGCTTCGGCGGTCCTGGGTAAGATAGTTAGTTCTAGCTTGCCCTATGTGGAAGAGGACACCATACTTAATACTGTGGTGTAATGAACAAAGTATAGTCCTCCACTGGTCCACGCTGCTTCGGCGGTCCTGGGTAAGATAGTTAGTTCTAGCTTGCCCTATGTGGAAGAGGGCATACAAGACAAAGTATAGTTCTCCCCTGGTCCACGCTGCTTCGGCGGTCCTGGGTAAGATAGTTAATTCTAGCTTGCCCTATGTGGAAGAGAGCATACATGAACCAAGAACGAAGGTTATGATCGAGGAATGATTCGACAACTAACCGATGGTATGAAATGTGAAGAATTCAAGCAAGCACACAATCAAGTCATCACTTGGGCATGCTCGATAGCCAACCCTATGACATTAACCTAGTAGAGCATGCGAAAACCAATATATATGTAAACGATGCCCCTCCCTAGTTCAGCGCTTCAACCAAGTGATGACTTCAGAATGGCTAAATCAAATCGGTTCAAAACATACCATCGGTACCCTATTGAAACACACAAGTCGATATCAAACCTCATGATTGTGTAGTCCTCCACTGGTCCACACTGCTCCGGCGGTCCTGGGTAAGATAGTTCATTCTAGCTTGCCCTATGTGGAAGAGGGCACATTACTCAATACTGTGGTGTGAAGTATAAAGTTCAGTTCTCCCCTGGTCCACGCTGCTTCGGCGGTCCTGGGTAAGATAGTTCATTCTAGCTTGCCCTATGTGGAAGAGGACACTTCATACTTCGTCTCTAAGCGGCGGCTTGACTCCTCCCTACGGGGAACGGGTTTACGCGCACAGCGGCGGCTTACGCACTATGGCAGTCATGGATGCCT
>NW_026525193.1:40000-55000 GCF_943734705.1 Anopheles coustani
GAACCCCTAACATAAAGTATCTATGTAGAACCACGAGGGCTCTCAATGTAGAACCACAAGGGCTCTAGTACCGATTCTCTCGGTACGCTTGGTCCGTGTTCCTTTATGTTTGTACTCTTGTGTGTATAAAATTCATGTTCGATTTGGGATATTTGCTACTTTCACCTGTGCGCTGTGTATAACTACGGAGAAACTCAATTTGTGCATCGCATAGCCATGGAAAGCAAGCTTTCGCGGGCCTCTTCGACTGTTTTGATACGAGACTGTGCCCGTGATGCTTGTCATCCCAGGATACTAGACCCCTTTGGACGACCGCATGACCAACAGAATGTAAATTCCAGTTCGTTTTTGGATATTTGCTACTGTCACCGTTTGAGTACTATGGGGCTTGAACCCCTAACATAAAGTCTTTGTGTAGAACCACGAGGGCTCTATAGTACCGATTCTCTCGGCACGCTTGGTCCGTGTTCCTTTATGTTCGTACTCTTGTGTGTATAATATTCATGTTCGGTTTGGGATATTTGCTACTGTCACCGTTTGAGTACTATGGGGCTTGAACCCCTAACATAAAGTCTTTGTGTAGAACCACGAGGGCTCTATAGTACCGATTCTCTCGGCACGCTTGGTCCGTGTTCCTTTATGTTCGTACTCTTGTGTGTATAATATTCATGTTCGGTTTGGGATATTTGCTACTTTCACCTGGGTCCCGTTCTTCATACAAGTCTGCCTTGCTAATGTGGTAACTTTATAGTGTAGTTCTGACATCCCAATTTTGGGACTTAGCCGATTTTTCATGAATTTCCATATGACCCATAGGGTCCCTTTCTTCATACAAGCTTGCCTAGGGCGATCGGTCAAAACTTGTCTTACTATTCGATTGGTCTTCGCAGTTTCACCCTAGGCAATTCGCCTAGGTCTGTCTTCTTGAGGAGGCCAAAACCCGAAATAAGGAGGTCTGGCCGACCCTGAAACCTCCCCTGTCTTAACTACACTAACCCGATTTTTCAGGGTCCTCAGCGCCATACAACTTTGCCTAGGTCACTTATACTCTTGACTTAGGCCATCTGACTTGGTCCGTGTTTCTTCCTAGGGTTCACCTAGGTACTTTGCCTTGCTTGATGTGGTAACTTTTTAGTGTAGTTCTGACATCCCAATTTTGGGACTTAGCCGATTTTTCATGAATTTCCATATGACCCTAAGGGTCCCTTTCTTCATACAAGCTTGCCTAGGGCGATCGGTCAAAACTTGTCTTACTATTCGATTGGTCTTCGCAGTTTCACCCTAGGCAATTCGCCTAGGTCTGTCTTCTTGAGGAGGCCAAAACCCGAAATAAGGAGGTCTGGCCGACCCTGAAACCTCCCCTGTCTTAACTACACTAACCCGATTTTTCAGGGTCCTCAGCGCCATACAACTTTGCCTAGGTCACTTATACTCTTGACTTAGGCCATCTGACTTGGTCCGTGTTTCTTCCTAGGGTTCACCTAGGTACTTTGCCTTGCTTGATGTGGTAACTTTTTAGTGTAGTTCTGACATCCCAATTTTGGGACTTAGCCGATTTTTCATGAATTTCCATATGACCCTAAGGGTCCCTTTCTTCATACAAGCTTGCCTAGGGCGATCGGTCAAAACTTGTCTTACTATTCGATTGGTCTTCGCAGTTTCACCCTAGGCAATTCGCCTAGGTCTGTCTTCTTGAGGAGGCCAAAACCCGAAATAAGGAGGTCCAGCCGACCCTGAAACCTCCCCTGTCTTAACTACACTAACCCGATTTTTCAGGGTCCTCAGCGCCATACAACTTTGCCTAGGTCACTTATACTCTTGACTTAGGCCATCTGACTTGGTCCGTGTTTCTTCCTAGGGTTCACCTAGGTACTTTGCCTTGCTTGATGTGGTAACTTTTTAGTGTAGTTCTGACATCCCAATTTTGGGACTTAGCCGATTTTTCATGAATTTCCATATGACCCTAAGGGTCCCTTTCTTCATACAAGCTTGCCTAGGGCGATCGGTCAAAACTTGTCTTACTATTCGATTGGTCTTCGCAGTTTCACCCTAGGCAATTCGCCTAGGTCTGTCTTCTTGAGGAGGCCAAAACCCGAAATAAGGAGGTCCAGCCGACCCTGAAACCTCCCCTGTCTTAACTACACTAACCCGATTTTTCAGGGTCCTCAGCGCCATACAACTTTGCCTAGGTCACTTATACTCTTGACTTAGGCCATCTGACTTGGTCCGTGTTTCTTCCTAGGGTTCACCTAGGTACTTTGCCTTGCTTGATGTGGTAACTTTATAGTGTAGTTCTGACATCCCAATTTTGGGACTTAGCCGATTTTTCATGAATTTCCATATGACCCTAAGGGTCCCTTTCTTCATACAAGCTTGCCTAGGGCGATCGGTCAAAACTTGTCTTACTATTCGATTGGTCTTCGCACTTTCACCCTAGGCAGTTTGCCTAGGTCTGTCTTCTTGAGGAGGTCAAAACCCAAAATAAGGAGGTTCAGCCGACCCAAAAACCTCCCCTGTCTGAACTACACTAACCCGATTTTTCAGGGTCCTCAGCGCCATACAACTTTGCCTAGGTCACATGTACTCTTGACTTAGGCCATCTGACTTGGTCCGTGTTTCTTCTTAGGGTTCACCTAGGTACTTTGCCTTGCTTGATGTGGTAACTTTTTAGTGTAGTTCAGACATCCCAATTTTGGGACTTAGCCGATTTTTCATGGATTTTCCATATGACCCATAGGGTCCCTTTCTTCATACAAGCTTGCCTAGGGCGATCGGTCAAAACTTGTCTTACTATTCGATTGGTCTTCGCACTTTCACCCTAGGCAGTTTGCCTAGGTGTAGCTTCTTGAGGAGGTCAAAACCCAAAATAAGGAGGTTCAGCCGACCCAAAAACCTCCCCTGTCTGAACTACACTAACCCGATTTTTCAGGGTCCTCAGCGCCATACAACTTTGCCTAGGTCACTTGTACTCTTGACTTAGGCCATCTGACTTGGTCCGTGTTTCTTCTTAGGGTTCACCTAGGTACTTTGCCTTGCTTGATGTGGTAACTTTTTAGTGTAGTTCAGACATCCCAATTTTGGGACTTAGCCGATTTTTCATGTATTTCCATATGACCCATAGGGTCCCTTTCTTCATACAAGCTTGCCTAGGGCGATCGGTCAAAACTTGTCTTACTATTCGATTGGTCTTCGCACTTTCACCCTAGGCAGTTTGCCTAGGTGTAGCTTCTTGAGGAGGTCAAAACCCAAAATAAGGAGGTTCAGCCGACCCAAAAACCTCCCCTGTCTAAACTACACTAACCAGATTTTTCAGGGTCCTCACCGTCATACAACTTTGCCTAGGTCACTTGCACTCTTGACTTAGGCCATCTGACTTGGTCCGTGTTTCTTCCTAGGGTTCACCTAGGTACTTTGCCTTGCTTGATGTGGTAACTTTTTAGTGTAGTTCAGACATCCCAATTTTGGGACTTAGCCGATTTTTCATGTATTTCCATATGACCCATAGGGTCCCTTTCTTCATACAAGCTTGCCTAGGGCGATCGGTCAAAACTTGTCTTACTATTCGATTGGTCTTCGCACTTTCACCCTAGGCAGTTTGCCTAGGTGTAGCTTCTTGAGGAGGTCAAAACCCAAAATAAGGAGGTTCAGCCGACCCAAAAACCTCCCCTGTCTAAACTACACTAACCAGATTTTTCAGGGTCCTCACCGTCATACAACTTTGCCTAGGTCACTTGTTCTCTTGACTTAGGCCATCTGACTTGGTCCGTGTTTCTTCCTAGGGTTCACCTAGGTACTTTGCCTTGCTTGGTGTGGTAACTTTTTAGTGTAGTTCTGACATCCTCATTTTGGGACTTAGCCGATTTTTCGTAAAATGCCATATGACCCATATGGGTCCTTTCCTTCATATAAGTTTGCCTTGCTTGGTGTGGTAACTTTTTAGTGTAGTTCTGACATCCTCATTTTGGGACTTAGCCGATTTTTCGTAAAATGCCATATGACCCATATGGGTCCTTTCCTTCATATAAGTTTGCCTTGCTTGGTGTGGTAACATTTGAGTGTAGTTCTGACATCATCATTTTGGGACTTAGCCGATTTTTCGTAAAATACCATATGACCCATCAGGGTCCTTTGCTTCATATAAGTTTGCCTTGCTTGGTGTGGTAACATTTGAGTGTAGTTCTGACATCCCCATTTTGGGACTTAGCCGATTTTTCGTAAAATACCATATGACCCATCAGGGTCCTTGCCTTCATATAAGTTTGCCTTGCTTGGTGTGGTAACATTTGAGTGTAGTTCTGACATCATCATTTTGGGACTTAGCCGATTTTTCGTAAAATACCATATGACCCATCAGGGTCCTTTGCTTCATATAAGTTTGCCTTGCTTGGTGTGGTAACATTTGAGTGTAGTTCTGACATCCTCATTTTGGGACTTAGCCGATTTTTCGTAAAATGCCATATGACCCATATGGGTCCTTGCCTTCATATAAGTTTGCCTTGCTTGGTGTGGTAACATTTGAGTGTAGTTCTGACATCATCATTTTGGGACTTAGCCGATTTTTCGTAAAATACCATATGACCCATCAGGGTCCTTTGCTTCATATAAGTTTGCCTTGCTTGGTGTGGTAACATTTGAGTGTAGTTCTGACATCCCCATTTTGGGACTTAGCCGATTTTTCGTAAAATACCATATGACCCATCAGGGTCCTTGCCTTCATATAAGTTTGCCTTGCTTGGTGTGGTAACATTTGAGTGTAGTTCTGACATCCCCATTTTGGGACTTAGCCGATTTTTCGTAAAATACCATATGACCCATCAGGGTCCTTGCCTTCATATAAGTTTGCCTTGCTTGGTGTGGTAACCTTTTAGTGTAGTTCTGACATCATCATTTTGGGACTTAGCCGATTTTTCGTAAAATACCATATGACCCATCAGGGTCCTTTGCTTCATATAAGTTTGCCTTGCTTGGTGTGGTAACATTTGAGTGTAGTTCTGACATCCCCATTTTGGGACTTAGCCGATTTTTCGTAAAATACCATATGACCCATCAGGGTCCTTGCCTTCATATAAGTTTGCCTTGCTTGGTGTGGTATCATTTGAGTGTAGTTCTGACATCCCCATTTTGGGACTTAGCCGATTTTTCGTAAAATACCATATGACCCATCAGGGTCCTTGCCTTCATATAAGTTTGCCTTGCTTGGTGTGGTAACCTTTTAGTGTAGTTCTGACATCATCATTTTGGGACTTAGCCGATTTTTCGTAAAATACCATATGACCCATCAGGTTCCTTGCCTTCATATAAGTTTGCCTTGCTTGGTGTGGTAACATTTTAGTGTAGTTCTGACATCCCCATTTTGGGACTTAGCCGATTTTTCGTAAAATACCATATGACCCATCAGGGTCCTTTGCTTCATATAAGTTTGCCTTGCTTGGTGTGGTAACATTTGAGTGTAGTTCTGACATCCCCATTTTGGGACTTAGCCGATTTTTCGTAAAATACCATATGACCCATCAGGGTCCTTTCCTTCATATAAGTTTGCCTTGCTTGGTGTGGTAACACATGAGTGTAGTTCTGACATCCCCATTTTGGGACTTAGCCGATTTTTCGTAAAATACCATATGACCCATCAGGGTCCTTTCCTTCATATAAGTTTGCCTTGCTTGGTGTGGTAACCTTTGAGTGTAGTTCTGACATCCCCATTTTGGGACTTAGCCGATTTTTCGATCCATCCTATATGACCCATCAGGGTCCTTTTTCTTCATATAAGTTTTCCAAGACTTAGTGCTTTTTACCTTTGGACACCAATATCACCCTTACGGGTTTCTTTGATCTTCTCACTTTGTATTGACCAAATGTAGGTCTTGCCATGCCAAACATATAATTGTTCTACACCAAGTCTCTATCTCGTACCGCCAGCTCGGTACATTCGATCAACCTGCCCTTAAGGCACCCGGGACTTAGCCAATTTTTCACATTTTTCATGATTTTGAGGCAACTTTTCTCGACTTTGTCACCTTATATCACCAAGATCCTTTCCCTTTAGCGCTTCACTCTGTTCGTATGATATTTAGCGCTGACTATCACCTTTCTATCGCTGAGCTCAACTTCTTATTCGGTGCCATAGAGCCAGAGATATTTGGTGTATGCTGTTATAAGGGAAGTTTGTCACTTTTTCAAAGGCCCACTTTGGGACGCCCATATCTCACCTTCACGTATCTTCGATCTTCTTGTCGTCTATGGACGAAACTTAGGTCTTGTATTGGCCAACTTATAAATGTTCTACGGCCAAGCCGTATCTCTTACCGCCAGCCCGGTATTCATGGACTTAGTCGGATTTTCGCCTCTCGTGGTAACAATTTCTGACTTTGACTCACAATAACACCCGAACGGTCACATGCTAGCGCTTTGCTTGGTAGAAATTATAGTTAGCGCTACCTTTTCTCTTTCCATCGATACCTTGTTCGTTCCATTCCATGCCATACAGCCGAAGTTATGATGTTTCCCGTTTTCCATATCATGTGGAGCTTATGCTCTGGGAAAACCATCTAACACCTGTACCACCCTTTTGGGTACCACCGATCTCGTCACTATGTTCGGGCCAAATATAGGTTATAACATGCCCAACATATAATTGTTCTACACCAAGTCTCTATCTCTTACCGCCTGCTCGGTATTTTACTCGTAAGTCCAAATTTCACAACTTGTACTTTTTGGCCCAATGTACTCGAGTTTCAATTTTGGTAACATTTTTCGACTTTGACGCTTAATAACATCCAAATCATGCTAGTTAGCGCTTTGCTTTCTTCAAGTCGTATCTAGCGCTGGGTGTTACCTTTCCAAAACATATCCTAGCTTAACAATCCATGCCATACAGCCGGAGCTATACGGTGCACAAGTCAAATCCATTTTAGCCATGTTTCATTTTTGCCAATTTTTGACCACTCGTATCACCCTTCCAGAGTGGTCCGATCTTCTCGCTTTCTATGGCCGACTTTTAGGTCTCGTAGAGGCAAACTTATAAGTATTCTACGTCAACCCGCTATCTCTTACCGCCTGCTCGGTATTCTTGGTCTTGTGTGATTTTTGGCCATTTTGGTATTATTTTTCCACTTTGTCGCTTAATAACTCAGTTTTGCTCAACACTTAGCGCTTCGGTTGTTTGGGATTATAGTTAGCGCTCGGTTCGACCTTTCCAACACTGATCTTAGCTTGTCGATCCGTTCCATACAGCCTGAGTTATTCGCGATACCGTGTTTCAACCCATTTCTCAAGTCTCGTTTTGGTCCAACATTGAACCAGCCATATCACCCTCTTGGGTACCTCCGATCTTCTCGCTCTATATTGGCCAAAGTTAGGTCTTGTGGTAACGTACTTATGATTGTTCTACGCCGTGTTCGTAGCTCTTATCGTTCGCCCGCTATTTTCGATCATAAGGTGAATTTTCGCCTCTAAACCACCATTTTTTACCTTTGCCCTCTAATATGACCGACTTGCTCAACACCTAGCGCTTCGCTTGGTAGGACACATAGCTAGCGCTCGTCAAGACCTTTCCAACGCATATCCAAGCTTTCCGATCCGAGCCATACAGCCTGAGCTATAGGCGATACCGTTTTTCCCATTTTCTTGGTCACATGCACTTTAGGGTACCCCTTTTTGCCTTTGACCCTTAATACCTCCTCCGGCTCACTAGTAGGCGCTCAGCTTGGTAGGATACATAGCTAGAGCAGGCCTTCACCTTTCCAAAACTGCCGAAAGTGTACCGATCCGACATCTAGAACCAAAGTTATGGTCATTCCCATCATGCTCTACTTTCATGGTCAACCTCCACCAAGCACACCTAGGTTGGACCAACTTTCACCAACACATCTCGAACCCCAAATTTGCTTCGACGTACTAGGTTTCCCTAGTAAAGTGGTCAAAACATCCATTACAACACGACTGGTCTTTCTGGTGGTCGACCTAGGCGACTTTGTTCGACGACCACCACCCCATGGAACTAAAAGACGTCCCTTGATACGGACCACCGATACATTTTCCGGCCTGTCTAAACTACACTCATCGAAATTTTTTTGGGTCCCCACCGTCATACAAGTTTCCCTAGGTCAAGTTTTTCTTCCGGATCGGCCGCGGACCTCACTTTTCATTATCTAGGGAGGCCATAGGGCCCCAAAAGGGGTTTTTTAAAATTTTCGACACTTTCGACTTTGGTCGGATTTTTTCCGATTTTGGTCCGACCTAGGGACTTGGTGGTCCAAGGAGCCTCGGGACCAAACTTTTTTCTCAGGGGTCCCTACCTCCATACAACTTTGCCTAGGTCAATTTTTTGTTCCAAATCGACCGCGGATTTCACTTTTCAATATCTGGGGCTCGTGTAGAGTCCGAATATGAGGTTTTCTCATTTTTCGACATTTTCGACTTTTTTCGACTTTTTTCGGGTTTTTCGACCTAGGGGTCCGCCGAACAATTTTTGGGTCAAAAATTTTTATTGAACTAGTCGAAAGTACGCAAAAAGATAAGACTTTTTGCCGAAGACACCATGCCCCGGAACCGACTCCTTCCCCTTCAAAATTGGGGACAAACGTGATTTTTGAAACTTTTCCTTAGGGAGCCAAAGACTTAGAAAATTTTCAAAATCTCGATTTTTCGATTGCGAGCTAGCGCTTTGCGGTCTTCGGCAATGTTGTAGATCTCGACGAGATAAGACTTTTTGGTCAAGGTACATTTTCCACTCCGACCCCTCCTTCCCCCCGCAAATCGCCCCCAAAAGTGCAATTTTTGCATTTTCACCTCTTTGCACGCACTGTTCGGCCCAAATGGCCACTTTCTATGGGTCTGAGCGCTTTGCGGTCTTCGGCAAACTTTTAGAGCGTACCCAGTTCTAATTATAATTGTTCTACACCACCTTCGTACCTCTTCATCCCTGGCCACTATTCGCGTACCAAGGTAATTTTTGTTCATTTTGTCAACATTTTTCATCTTTGACTGCTTATATCGGCCTTGCCATGAACCGATAGCGCTTCGCTGTGTTCTAACGTAAGTTAGTACTACTCAATACCTTTCCAAATCATGTCTTAGATTGTCATTTGCTTGCATACAGCCGGAGCTATGAGCGATACCGTAAAAAGTACCGAAACTTGGAAAAATCCTTGGATCGCCCATATCCCCCCTTTGGGGGCCAGATATCGAAAAAAGTTCTGATTCAAAAAGTTGCGCCTTAACGTGTTCTAGTTATGCCTAGAACATTTCACTTCGCTAGCTGGCCTGCAACTTAGCCGTAATTGGGATTTTAGGGTGTTCTTGGAGGGCCCATTTCCTGCGACTTGGTATCTTTTGGGCCCTATGTTTCTCTAATATCTCCACAAGTTTTCCAGATAGCTTTCTCATACTTTAAGAGTGCCTAGAGCACCTCAAGACCTTTCCAACGCTATGCCGTTCGCCTCGCTCGGACATCTACAGCCGAAGTTATTCGAGGTACACGGTACCTTACCCTGTTTTCTCAGTACTTGGTCGAAAATTTCGATCAGCCATATGACCGACTTGGACAACCCTGAGCGGGTTGGCCCCATATAACTAAACTTTCGTCTCGTGGAGGCAAACTTATAAATATTCTACGTCAACTCGCTATCTCGTACCGCCTTGACGGTATACTTGGTCCAAGGGCCATTTCCAGCGACTTTGTCGCCATTTCGCTCTAAGTTTCGCTAATACCTTCGTCCGTGGACATGGTGATTTTTTGTTCGTATTTTTCCTTGATAGTCCCACTCAAGACTATTCCATACCAGAGCCGAGCGTCCCGCTAAGTGCCATACAGCCTGAGCTGTAATTCATGAAAGGTACCTCTACCAGTTTTTGTCATACTTGGGTACAAACTTTGGATCGACCATATCTCCACTTTGGAGGCCAGCCAGCACCTTGGCCCCATATACTTTTTTGTTGGTCATACCATGCACAGTTTATAATTGTTCTACGCCAACTTGCTATCTCTTCTCCAACTTGCCGTTATTCTTGGTCCAAGTCCCATTTCATTCGTTTTCGGACCCATTTTGCTATATGTTTCACTAATAGTTTCGGCCATGGACAAGCTGATTTTCTACTTGTATTTTTCCTTGATAGTCCCACTCAAGACCATTCCAAAACACACCGCAACTTGTTGCTCGGTGGCAAACTGACCGAGTTATAATTCATGAAAGGTACCTCAACTTGGTACACCACGTGGTCGGCCCAAACCGTAAACCGACCAAACGACCGACTTGGAGCACCTCGACCGGGTTGCCCCCATATAATGAAAGTTGCGTCTCTACACGCCCAACTTATGAATATTCTACGCCAAGTCGCTATCTCTTACCGGTAAGCCGGTATTCACCTTCCAAGGGTGATTTTGGTCAAGTGCCATTTCCTGCGACTTGGTCCCCGAATTGGACCATCATCACCTAATATCTCCGTGGTCTTTCAACTCAGCCTCATGAAACTTTCAGGGTAGATAGGTCTCCCCAAGACCTTTCCAACGGTATGCCGTTTGTCTTGCTCGGCCATCTACAGCCGAAGTTATTAATGGTACTTGGTACCTTACCCTGTTTTTTCCATACTTGTTCGTACTTGGGTACAAACTTTGGATCGCCCATATCTCCACTTTGGAGGCCAGCCAGCA
The DNA here is from genome assembly GCF_943734705.1 of Anopheles coustani. NCBI lineage: Eukaryota > Metazoa > Arthropoda > Insecta > Diptera > Culicidae > Anopheles > Anopheles coustani. The sequence goes on from NW_026525193.1 coordinate 50,649, forward strand.
CCTTGGCCCCATATACTTTTTTGTTGGTCATACCATGCACCAAACATAATTGTTCTACGTCAACTTGCTATCTCTTCTCCAACTTGCCGTTATTCTTGGTCCAATTCCCATTTCATTCGTTTTTGGACCCATTTTGCTATATGTTTCACTAATAGCTTCGGCCATGGACAAGCTGATTTTCGATTGGTATTTTTCCTTGATAGTCCTACTCAAGACCATTCCAAAACACACCGCAGCTTGTCGCTCGGTGGCAAACTGACCGAGTTATAATTCATGAAAGGTACCTCAACTTGGTACACCACGTGGTCGGCCCAAACCATAAACCGACGAAACGACCGACTTGGAGCACCCTGACCGGGTTGGCCCCATATAATAAAAGTTGCGTCTCTACACGCCCAACTTATGAATATTCTACGCCAAGTCGCTATCTCTTACCGGTAAGCCGGTATTCACCTTCCAAGGGTGATTTTGGTCAAGTGCCATTTCCTGCGACTTGGTCCCCGAATTGGACAATCATCACCTAATATCTCCGTGGTATTTCAACTCAGCCTCATGAAACTTTCAGGGTAGATAGGTCTCCCCAAGACCTTTCCAACGGTGAGCCGTATGCCTCGCTCGGCCATCTACAGCCGAAGTTATTAATGGTACTTGGTACCTTACCCTGTTTTTTCCATACTTGTTCGTACTTGGGTACAAACGTTGGATCGCCCATATCTCCACTTTGGAGGCCAGCCAGCACCTTGGCCCCATATACTTTTTTGTTGGTGATACCATGCACCAAATATAATTGTTCTACGCAAGCTTGCTATCTCTTCTCCAACTTGCGGTTATTTTTGACTCAAGTCCCATTTCCATAGTTTTTGGTACCAATTTGCTCTATGTTTCGCTAATAGCTTCGCCCAAGGACTTTGTGATTTTTTGTTCGCATTTTTCCTAAATAGTCCCACTCAAGACTATTCCAAATCACACCTTAGCTTGTCGCTCAGTGCCATACAGCCAGAGTTTTAATTCATGAAAGGTACATCACCTTGGTACACCACGTGGTCGGTCCAAACCATCAACCAACCATATGACCGACTTCGAGTCGAGCTAGCGGCTAGGCTCAATATAATGAAATGCGTGTCTTGATGCGGGCTACTGACGGTCTGAACAATGTAGCTCGCTAGCTCGTCTCTAAACTTGTGTTTTGGTCGAATATTGGGTGTTCATGTACCACTTCGGGTAACATGGACTTTGGTGCAACTTTACCACTTGTGCACTTAATAACTTCCCGGTCATTCAAGTCTTTGCCTTCATACTTTCAGGGTAGTTAGGTCTCGTCGAGACCTTTCCATACATATGCCAAACTCATCGATCGGACATCTATAGCCCGAGTTATTCGCGGTACACCGTACCTTACCCTGTTTTTTCCTCAATTGGGTACAAACCTTGGAACACCCATATCGCCCCTTTAGAGACTAGCTGGCACGTTGGCCTCATATAATGATAAGTGCACCTCAACTAGGGCTACTGACGGTCAGAACATTTCAACTCGCTAGCTCGGGCCCACACTTGTGTTTTTCTCGAATATATGGTTCACGTGTGCCACTTTGGGCACTTATGGACATTTTGTCCCCACACAACTTTCTTGCCTTGGTAGATAGGGTCTTGTGTTCTCGGGCAAAAAGATGCACCAAGACATGGTCTAACTTTCGTTCTTTTACCGCAAAGCGCTATCTCCAACACCCGAGGAGATAGAAAGTGATTATGTTCGGTATATCGGTCTTCCATGGCCTACTACGGTAAGCCCCTGCAGGTATGCAACCGAAGGTGCTTGGTACATGTATTTGGTGCAATATCGGTGCAAAGTAGGTGTTTCCTTGATCGGGCTATAACTTTCTTGGTTGATGTTGGATTGCTTTACGGTCTTCGGGGGATAGTTAGGGAACATGTTGGCCAACATTTTCTTATTCCTCAGCCTGGCCGTACCTCTTTCCGTCTAGGCGGTATTCATGCTCTAAGTTGGAACTTGTGTTCCTTCGGGCAACTTTTCTGACTTTGACGCTTAATAACTTCCGTTCATATGCAGTCTAAGCTCTGCAACTCTCAGGAAAGCTAGTACTACTCATTTCCTTTCCATATCAGTCTTTGGCTTGTCGATCCGATGTCTACAGCCTTACTTATTCACGTTCCCTGTAAAGGTAGGTTTTTGCCCATTTTCCAGTTCATGTGGTAACATTCCCGGACTTTGCCGGCTTTCTCTTCATGTGGTAACTTGCTTGCTCATGTGGTAACTTGGAAGTGTATTTCTGACAGACCCAATCTGGGACTTAGCCGATTTTTCTCTGCATATTATATGGATCCATCACTAGGCCATCTTGCTTGCTCATGTGGTAACTTGGAAGTGTATTTCTGACAGACCCAATCTGGGACTTAGCCGATTTTTCTCTTCATATCATATGGATCCATCACTAGGCCATCTTGCTTGCTTGTGTGGTAACTTGATAGTGTATGTCTGACAGACCCAATCTGGGACTTAGCCGATTTTTCTCTTCATATCATATGGATCCATCACTAGGCCATCTTGCTTGCTTGTGTGGTAACTTGGAAGTGTATTTCTGACAGACCCAATCTGGGACTTAGCCGATTTTTCTCTTCATATTATATGGATCCTGGACTTAGCCGATTTTTCTCTTCATATCATATGGATCCATCACTAGGCCATCTTGCTTGCTTGTGTGGTAACTTGGAAGTGTATTTCTGACAGACCCAATCTGGGACTTAGCCGATTTTTCTCTTCATATTATATGGATCCTGGACTTAGCCGATTTTTCTCTTCATATCATATGGATCCATCACTAGGCCATCTTGCTTGCTTGTGTGGTAACTTGGAAGTGTATTTCTGACAGACCCAATCTGGGACTTAGCCGATTTTTCTCTTCATATTATATGGATCCTGGACTTAGCCGATTTTTCTCTTCATATCATATGGATCCATCACTAGGCCATCTTGCTTGCTTGTGTGGTAACTTGGAAGTGTATTTCTGACAGACCCAATCTGGGACTTAGCCGATTTTTCTCTTCATATTATATGGATCCTGGACTTAGCCGATTTTTCTCTTCATATCATATGGATCCATCACTAGGCCATCTTGCTTGCTTGTGTGGTAACTTGGAAGTGTATTTCTGACAGACCCAATCTGGGACTTAGCCGATTTTTCTCTTCATATTATATGGATCCTGGACTTAGCCGATTTTTCTCTTCATATCATATGGATCCATCATTAGGCCATCTTGCTTGCTTGTGTGGTAACTTGATAGTGTATTTCCGACAGACCCAATCTCGGACTTAGCCGATTTTTCTCTTCATATTTTATGGTTCCATCACTAGGCCATCTTGCTTGCTTGTGTGGTATCTTGAAAGTGTATGTCTGACAGACCCAATCTCGGACTTAGCCGATTTTTCTCTTCATATAATATGGATCCTGGACTTAGCCTGTTATTAGGTTATTATATATGGATCCTGGACTTAGCCGATTATTAGGTTATTATATATGGATCCTGGACTTAGCCGATTTTTCTCTTCATATAATATGGATCCGGGACTTAGCCGATTATTAGGTTATTATATATGGATCCTGGACTTAGCCGATATTTTTCTTCATATAATATGGATCCGGGACTTAGCCAATTTTTCTCTTCATATAATATGGATCCGGGACTTAGCCGATTTTTCTCTTCATATAATATGGATCCGGGACTTAGCCAATTTTTCTCTTCATGTGGTAACGTATGCCAATCGCTCACAAGTCATGGGATAAGGGTACTTGTGTTCTTCCATCTTCTAAGTCCCGCACGGGGACATCGTGATCGCCCCAAGTCCGGAATAGCGCCAAGTCAAGCCCCACGGTGGCCGTGCAGGACCTGTTAGCGGCGGCCCCACTGACAGCACTAATCCGGACTTAGAAATTATATCTTTCTAATCGAACACCACACACGCAACACCACCATACCACCATCTCCTTGCAAGTACCTAAGTACCCGCAACTCCATGGTGAAGGCAATGTCACTCCATCACCAACCTCTTTGCATTGCAAGCACTTGCGTACCTACAACACTCCGAAGAAGGCAACGGCGCGCGATGCTCGACTCCACACACCTCACCACACCACACCACCGATGGCCAGCCAGCCAGCCAGCCCAGCTAAGGGCTAACCCACCAACCAACCACCAATGGCCTAGGCCAGCCGGATCCCACCTTCAAGTCCAAGCACAGCCAAGTGCAAGTACCGCCAAGTGTTCACCAACCAACCATCACACCACACCACACCATCGATGGCCAGCCAGCCAGCCAGCCCAGCTAAGGGCTAACC